>NW_024400135.1:0-48103 GCF_905171765.1 Bufo bufo
CTCTGATTCATAGAGAGGATGTCCTCTGTTTGGAACCCCTTCTTTGAATTAGACTAAAAAGCCACGTCATACTCTCAAGCAGGGCTGTATCTCTCACTAGGCACCCAAGGGCAGTTGCTTAGGGTGAAGCCCAGCAGGGGGAGCGGGTGGCACCACTGGAGACAGTTTAAAAAAAAAAAATAAATCCACTCCCCTTCCCTGCCAACAGAGTAATCTGGTCACGGTGGTGGTGGTGGGAGGGAGGGGTTTAGTTAGGCAGCTCTGCAATAGCAAAAGCAGTATGGACCAGGACTTGCACCAGGACTTACACTGTCATATGATCAGTGCTAGAGGCAGATCTGAGAGGTGATGAAGGACCTGTGATGATGTCACCATCATGTGATCAGTGCAGGAAGGGACTGAGCTCAGCAGTGAAAAACAGAGATGGTGGTGAAAAACCTGTGATGACATGAGAGGTAAGTGAAGAAGGGATGGCTTCACTGCAAGAGCCAGAGAAATGCTGGAAGTTGTAGTTCTTTATCTGGGACTGTATGATAAAAGGGCTAAAGGGAGGTTTGTGTGTTATTTACATGGGACTGTATAAAAAAAAGGTAGCTGGGGGTGTCATGTCATTTACATGAGATTGTATGTTGGAGGGGGTTGGAGGGAGCATTTGATGTTGTTTACATGGGACTATAAGTTGTAGGCGCTGGGGAGAGAGAGGGATGTTATTTTTGCAGGGCTGTATATTTGAGGCTGCTGGGTGAGGGAGTGATGTTGTTTATATGGAACTGTATATCAAAGATGGCTGGGGAGCAAGTGATGTTATTTACATGGGACTGTATTTTGGAGGTGGCTGGGGAGAGAATGATGTTACAGTATTTACATTGTATTGTATTTTGGAGTGACAAAAGAGAGGGGAGCGAAGTTATTTAGGCTATATGGACACAAATGTGAAAAATGGCCATATGACGGCCTTTTAAGCACTGTATTTTTTTAGACTATAAGATGCACTTTTTTCCCTCCAAAAATGGTGGGAAAGTGCTAGCCTCCCCGGGTTAAACAGTATCCTCTTAGTCATGCACAGGAGATGACCGTGGCTAGTCAGAAAGACGCTTTTCTTCAGGCAGGGGCATTGATAAAAATTGTATCCCCTGCAAATACCCCTTTTGTTTCCAATAAAGAAAAAGCCAGTAAAGGGACAACCCGTTAGTTATAGAATGATTCATGACCTCCGGGAAGTGAACAAAGTAACAGTTTTGTAGACCCCTATAGTCCCAAATCCACATACTTTGTTATCACAAGTCCCCTCTACAGCTGTATGTTTCAGTGATTGATCTATCAAATGCCTTTTTCAGTGTCCCATTACATCCTGAGTGTCAGTATTTATTTGCGTTTACATTTAGGGGTAATCAATACACCTGGACTGTTTTGCCCCAAAGTGCACAGAATTCACCTACCATGTACACACAGGCTTTCCAATCTGTACTCACTAATTGGATACCTCCTGAATCAGTGATACTCCTTCAGTACGTGGATGATCTGCAACTGTGTGCAGAGGGTCCAGATATCTGCAAGGAAACTTCACTGTCGTCGTTGATTTTTCTTTATCAAAATGGCTGTAAAGTCTCTAAGGACAAATTACAATTCTGCAATGATGGAGTAATCTTCCTAGGACATTGCTTGTCACATGGTGTTCGGCCCCTAACCCCGGAAAGGAAAGAGGCAGTGGAGAAAATACAAATCCCCAGAGGGGTTCAGTCCCTTAGGGTTCTCTTAGGACTTGTGTCATATTGTCGCCCATGGATCAGAAATGCCTCTGTTAATTCAACCTTTGTATGATTGCTTACCCTCTGATCCATTCTGTCTTACAGAGGAAGTTGTAAATAATTTTCATACACTCAAACTTTGCACCCTGTCAGCCCCTGCATTAGGCATTCCAAAGTATGATGAGCAATTTAACCTGTTTTGTTCTGAAATGCAGGGTCACAGTACTGCCGCGCCCCCTCCTCTGTCAGGGCAGTCACAGCAGTGCAGGCAATGATTGAAAAAGCCTCAGAAATAGTGTTGGACTGCCCGTTAGTTGTGCAAACACCTCATGACATACAGGGCATTCTCGCACAGATGCAACCAAAACATATTTCTATGGCTAGACAACTCAGACTTCAATGTGCATTCCTCATGCCAGACAATATGTCTTTTAAAAGATGTACTACTCTGAATCCTGCTACTTTGTTACCAATCACAGATTCAAAAATGGGGGAGGGTAGCACAGGTAGCCTTTTGATTTAGCTGAAAACGATCCTCATGATTGTATACAGTTAATGCAACAAGAAACTTCTGGATTTTCTCATGTGCATGAAAAACCTCTTGATAACTCTGATCTTGAGTATTTTGTAGATGGAAGCAGGTTTATGGGAGAGGCCGGTTCCACACTGGATATGCAGTGGTCACACAACATGAGGTAGCCATTGCTGAACCACTCCCTCTGCACATGTCTGCGCAGGAGGCAGAGCTGAAGGCACTCACTGAGGTGTGCAAATTGGCTGAGGGGAAGAAGGTGAACATCTATATGGATTCAAGGTATGGTTTTGGTATTGCACATGACTATGGACCCATATGGCGGGCTAGAGACTTTCTAACTTCTGAGGGTCAGCTTATTAAAACAAAGACTCTGTGCTTGAACTGATTCACTCCATACTGTTGCCAGAAGAAGTTGCTATTGTAAAGGTAAAGGCTAACACAAGGTGTACCACGGTAGAGGCGAAAGGCAATGACAGAGCTGACAAGGCAGCCAAACATGCTGCGCTTCAGCCACTAAATGCTGATGTTACCCCGGTAAGAGCCTTAAAGCCTGTGGATATATCTAAAGACGTTTTAATTAAGTTGTTTGAACAGGCCCCACCTGAAGAGAAAGAATTATGGACTAAACAAGAGGCTAGGCCAGATGACCAAGGAGTATGGAAAAACAAGGACATGATTTGTCCACCACGCCCTTTGTACACAGCTATGGCTCAGGAGGCCCATGGGCCCACTCACCTATCAAAAGGTGCCATGGTAAGTGTGGTTAATGCAGGGTGGATTGCTCCAGGGTTTTCTACTGTAGCTGTTCGATTCACACAAGGATGTATGGTCTGTGCACTGAATAACCTCGGTCAAGTGGTGAAGACTCCAAGCAAGCACACCCCAGGCCACTTTTCCCATTTCAGAGACTGCAGATAGACTACATACAACTACCAAAGGTAGGAGTGTATGAGTTTGTTCTTGTGTGTGTTGATCTCTTTTTTAGATTGGCCGAAAGCCTTCCCAATAGCTAAAGCCAATGCCAAGAATACGGCAAAGAAACTGGACAGTGAACTGATATGCAGGTATGGTGTTCCTTAGGTTATCGAGTCAGATAGAGGTTCTCATTTCACAGGTGAAGTGATGAGGGAAGTTAGGCAAGCATTAGGGGTGACTAAAGCGTTCCATACGTCCTACCATCCCCAAAGCAGCCTGAATGGCACATTGAAACTGAAAATACAAAAGGCCATGCGGGAGATCCAGAGGCCCTGGACAGAGTGCTTACCTCTGGCACTGTATTCAGTAAGGACCACCCCAAACAAGAAGACAGGATTGTCCCCATTTGAGATCCTGTTTGGAAGTGCCCCTACGTTAGGGTTCTACTTTCCTCAGCAGCTGCAGATGAATAATGACAGTCTGACCAGTTACATGGGGGCCCTCACAAAAAGGCTAGAACACATGCATAAACAGGTGTTTTTCAAAGTAAATAATCAAATAAGATGTCGCACTAAGGGAAATGGACACCAAACCGGTGCTCCTGTAAATTGAGACCACTCACTCAATACAAAAGGTAAATAATAAATAGTATAACAGGGCACTCAGGAAAACTGTGACCATGTGGTTGAAACAGTTAAATACTTTATTTGAATGTAATAGATATCGATAGATATAACAAATCAACTGTTTGAAATTCGATTATATATTCATTACGGTATTAATATAAAAAATAATCGATAACATGAATAAAAATAATCGATAACAAGAATAAAAATAATCGATTTGGACATATAGCACAATCAAGGCAATGTAATAAAATGTACCATAAATTAGATCAATAGTCCCAATATGAATATAGTCAGTGAATTATTCGATCCTTCGATCAAATCATGGTTTTTACACCTGGGTATCGATATACTTCAAATCTTTATATCCCACTCTCGATTTCAGCAGCGTCCCACCGAAACGAAGCAGGTAAGCGGCGTCCCGCTACAATATTACTTGCAAGTATAAGTTGTTACCTTGTAACCGACCAAAGATTTTCAGACTTTGAATCTTTTCCTCTCCCCTAATGTGCCTATGATTGTGCAGCACAGTGTATCAAGAGGTTTTTTCTTCGACGACTCTGTAATTCTATTTGACGTCACTGCCAAGGCCTCGGGTTTACGGCCTTTAGATGAAAATACCGCAGTGGTGTTACAGCAGAGATTTTTCGTCGAAAAGAGGTATCCAATTATAGTCAGTTAGGTGGTGCTACACCCCCCATCTTGATACTGAAGGATTCAAGCACTCCAAACCGACCACCTAACGGACTATAATTGGATACCTCTTTTCGACGAAAAATCTCTGATCAGGGTGAATAGGATCTCACACTGTCCCTGCTGCTCTGTGCACACAGCAGCATGGAGCTGAACATGGCAGCCAGGGCTTCAATAGCGTCATGGTTGCCATGGTAACCGATCGGAGCCCCAGGATTACACAGCTGGGGCTCCGTTCGGAGGAGCAGGGGAGAGGGGATCCTGTGGCCACTGCCACCAATGATTAATACTGGGTGGGGGGGGCGCACTGCGCCACCAATGTTTTTACTATTGGGATTGGGATGGGGGTGGGGGGCGCACTGCGCCACCAATGATTAATACTGGGGGGCTTGGGGGGGGGGCGCACTGCGTCACCAATGTTTTTACTATTGGGATGGGGGTGGGGGGCGCACTGCGCCACCAATGATTAATACTGGGGGGCTTGGGGGGGCACACTGCACCACCAATGAAGATAAGTCTCTCAATCATTCATATACAGGAGGCGGGAGCTGGCTGCAGAATCACATAGCCGGCTCCCGACCTCTATGAGTGGTAGCTGCGGTCCGTGGCACCTAAGGGGTTAACTACCGCAGATCACAGCTACTTGTCATAGAGGTCGGGAGCCGGCTATGTGATTCTGCAGCCAGCTCCTGCCTCCTGTATATGAATGATTGAGAGACTTATCTTCATTGGTGGACCGGTGGCCACAGCCCCTCCCCTCCTGTTATCTTCTCTCCTCTCATTGGCAGCAGCGGCAGCAGCAGCACAGGGGGAGGAGACACTGCTTCCTTCTCCCCTGTACTGCGGAGGGAACACAGAGAGCGCTGACAGCAGCGCGTTCTGTGTTCCCAATACGTTATCGGTATATCGGCAAAATAGATACCGATAACGGTCAAAATCCTCAATATCGGCCGATAATATCGGTAAAACCGATAATCGGTCGATCCCTAATAGATAGCTATCAGTTACTGATAGTTGTACACAGAGGAGGTGTTATCAATGATTGATAGCATTCTGTGTGTAATTGTGTAAATACATAGCTGTCAGTCACTGATAGTTGTACACAGGGGAGGTGATATCTGTGATTGATAGCATTCTGTGTGTAAGTGTGTACATACATTGTTGTCAGTCAGTAATAGTTATACACGGGGAAGGTGTTATCAGCGATCAATAGCTTTCTATGTATACAAACTTACACAGAGAATGCTATTGATCACTGATAACACCTCCCGCGTGTATAACTATCACTGAATTACAACTATGTATGTACACGTTTACACGCTGAATGCTATCAATCACTAATATCACCTCCCCTGTGTACAACTATCAGTGACTGATAGCTTTCTATGCATACAAACTTACACAGAGAATACTATCAATCACTGATAACACCTCCACTGTGTACAACTATCAGTGATTGATAGCCATCTATGTATACACACTTACACAGAGAATACTATCAATCACTGATAACACCTCCACTGTGTACAACTATCAGTGATTGATAGCTATCTATGTATGCAAACTTACACAGAAAATGCTATCAATCACTGATAGTTGTACACAGAGGAGGTGTTATCAATGATTGATAGCATTCTCTGTGTAAGTGTGTATACATAGATAGCTGTGAGTCAGTGATAGTTGTACACATAGGAGATGTTATCAGTGATTGATAGCATTTTCTGTGAAGGTGTGTATACATAGATAGCTGTCAGTCAGTGATAGTTGTACACAGAGGAGGTGTTATCAGTGATTGATAGCATTCTCTGTCTAAGTGTGTATACATAGATAGCTGTCAGTCAGTGATAGCTGTACACAGAGGAGGTGTTATCAGTTATTGATAGCATTCTGTGTGTAAGTGTGTACATTCATAGTTGTCAGTCAGTGATAGTTGTACACAGGGGAGGTGATATCAGTGATTGATAGCATTCTCTGTCTAAGTGTGTATGCACAGATAGCTATCAGTCACTGATAGTTGTACACAGGGGAGGTGATATCAGTGATTGATAGCTTTCTCTGTGTAAGTGTGTATACATAGATAGCTATCAGTCACTGATAGTTGTACACAGGGGAGGTGTTATCAGTGATTGATATCATGCTCTGTGTAAGGCTACTTTCACACCTGCGCTAGGAGCGGATCTGTCTGGTATCTGCACAATCGGATCCGCACCTATAAATGCAAACGATGGTATCCGTTCAGTGCGGATCCGTCTGTATAACAGCTTTTTTAGATCTGAGTTTTCACGATTGTGAAAACTCAGATCCGACAGTGTATTCTAACACAGAGGCGTTCCCATGGTGATGGGGACGCTTCAAGTTAGAATATACTAAGAACTGTGTACATAACTGCCCCCTGCTGCCTGGCAGCACCCGATCTCTTACAGGAGGCTGTGATCCGCACAATTAACGCCGCACCTGAGGGGGTAATTGTGCGGATCTCAGCCCCCTGATTGGGTGCTGCCAGGGAGCAGGGGCCAAACCCCCTCCTTCCCCAGTATTAAAAGCATTGGTGGCCAGTGCGGCCCCCCTCCCTCCCTAGTATAAAAAGCATTGGTGGCCAGTGCGGCCCCCCTCCTCCCTCGCCAGTATTAAAAGCATTGGTGGCCACTGCGCCCCCCCCCCCCCCCTTCCTCCCTCCCCAGTATTAAAAGCATTGGTGGCAGTGGCTACAGGCTAACAACACCCCCCCCCCATCATTGGTGGCAGCGGAGCGGCAGTTCCGATCGGAGTCCCAGTTTAATCGCTGGGGCTCCGATCGGTTACCATGGCAGCCAGGACGCTACTGCAGTCCTGGCTTCCATGGTTACTTAGCTTATACTTACATGCGCTGTCTGTGGCCGGCCGGCGCTCCTCCTACTGGTAAGTGATAGGTCTGTGCGATGCGCCGCCACCAATGCTTTTAATACTGGGGAGGGAGGCCACCAATGCTTTTAATACTGGGGAGGGAGGGAGGGGGGGCCGCACTGGCCACCAATACTTTAAATACTGGGGAGGGAGGGGGTTCTGGCCCCTGCTGCCTGGCAGCCCCCGATCAGGGGGCTGAGATCCGCACAATTAATTCCTCAGGTGTGGCACCTGAGGGGTTAATTGTGCGGATCACAGCCCTCTGTAAGAGATCGGGTGCTGCCAGGCAGCAGGGGGCAGTTATGTACACAGTTCTTAGTATATTCTAACTTGAAGCGTGCCCATCACTATGGGAACGCCTCTGTGTTAGAATATACTGTCGGATCTGAGTTTTCACGATCTAACTTAAATCTGATGGTATATTCTAACATAGAGGCGTTCCCATGGTGATGGGGACGCTTCAAGTTAAAATATACCATCGGATTGGAGAAAACTCAGATCAGATGGTATATTAATAGGGACTCCTGACTTTACATTGAAAGTCAATGGGGGACGTATCCGTTTACAATTGCACCAATATTGTGTCAATGTAAACGGATCCGTTCTCATTGACTTACATTGTAAGTCAGGACGGATCTGTTCGGCTCCGCACCGCCAGGCGGACACCAAAATCCTGCAAGCAGCGTTTTGGTGTCCGCCTCCAGAGCGGAATGGAGGCGGAACAGAGCCAAACTGATGCATTCTGAATGGATCCGCATCCATTCCGAATGCATTGGGGCTAAACTGATCCGTTTGGGGCCGCTTGTGAGAGCCTTGAAACGGATCTCACAGGCAGACCCTGAAACGCCAGTGTGAAAGTAGCCTAAGTGTATATACATAGATAGCTGTGAGTCAGTGATAGTTGTACACATAGGAGATGTTATCAGTGATTGATAGCATTTTCTGTGAAGGTGTGTATACATAGATAGCTGTCAGTCAGTATTAGTTGTACACAGAGGAGGTGTTATCAGTGATTGATAGCATTCTCTGTCTAAGTGTGTATACATAGATAGCTGTCAGTCAGTGATAGCTGTACACAGAGGAGGTGTTATCAGTGATTGATAGCATTCTTTGTGTAAGTGTGTATACATAGATAGCTGTCAGTCAGTGATAGCTGTACACAGAGGAGGTGTTATCAGTTATTGATAGCATTTTCTGTGTAAGTGTGTATACATAGATAGCTGTCAGTCAGTGATAGTTATACACAGGGTATGTGATATCAGTAATTGATAGCATTCTCTATGTAAGTGTCTATACATAGATAGCTATCAGTCACTGATAACACCTCCCCAGTGAACAGTGAAATAAAAAATAGCAGATATTTAAATGAATAAATAACAAATTTTACTAAGTCTTTTCCCGCGTAACTGTATATCAAATTGCTCAGCTCTGCCTGCAGATTACACTGCATTTCATGGTGACATGTTCTCTTAATTTGCAATAGGTCTTCATTCTGTATATTTTTTAGTACACCTCCTGTGCAAACCTTTGACTATCCATAGTAACAGACAACAAACTCTGTGTAGTAAAGTACAGCTGCCCGATCAGGCTACATGGGGTTATTTTCTATATATTGCTGTGAGGATGCATTGGTCTGCATTGGAGCTGAGCTAATGGATAGCTTCATTTTGAACTGGGCTGTCCCACCCAGACACTTAGAGGGAGATTTATCAAACTGGTGTAAAGGAAAACTGTCTTAGTTGCCCCTAGCAACCAATCAGCTTCCACCTTTCATTGTCCAAATGAGCTCTGAAAAATGAAAAGTGGAATCTGATTGGTTGCTATGGGCAACTATGCCCATTTTCCTTTACACCAGTTGAACATAACCACACAGTATGCCATAAATGTCTAGTCTGCTATCTCAAGAACAGGGACCCGTTGCCCTCCACTGGGAATGGCAAGGAGGTTCAGCTCTCTCTATTCAATGCTATGGCCGAACACGCTTACCTCCCTATTTTTGGAATCTCCATTTAATGTACTGCTGACAAAAGATGCAATCCCCTGACAAAGATGGGAATGGCGGCACTTCTACACAGGACAATGGTCGGGACCAATGGTTTTTTTTCCTGATCATCGACATATGTAAAGGGTCCTAAAACAAAGAATTGGTTGCAGATATTTATATAATGGATTTCAAGATCTTTATCAGAAAAATGTGGCTATAAAACTGAAGAATGAATCTTTTATTTTCAGAAACAAAGGAGAAGAAGCAGCACCCAGTGCAGTAGGGATGTTTATTCCCCCAGTGTCAGACAGCTCTGGACTGGAGTGTTGCCTCCGCTAGTTGGTTATGGACTGGTGAGAGCTGAATCTGCACCCATCACCTGCTTTGGCCACAGTGCTGCTTCATACTTTCAGTTTACTTCTTTCATTTTCAGTATATTCACACATGGCAGATTTGTTGCACACATTTTGACGACTGTTACCATTCTTCTTTGAGAACCACCCTATTCAAGTCTATGGAAATAATCTTCAATTGCATAAATTACAGTAAAATGTGAATATACTCTACTCTTTAAAGGGATTGACTGGCTTCAGTAAGAAACCAACACTGTGGAATAGCCTGCAACTGGGGAGGGATTTGACCAGTTCTCCAGATCCAGTTTTTAAAATTACAACCGAATTGCTGAACAATTTTTCTGGCTGAACCCCATTCTCATGTCAACAGTAGTTCAGAACCCCTTCTCTTAAAGGTGTTATGCTACTTCAGCAAATAGCATTTATTATGTCGAGAAAGTTAATATTGTTATTATCCATATTGCTTCCTTTACTGGCTGGATTCATTTTTCTATCACAATATACACTGCTCGTTTCCATGGTTATGACCATCCTACAATCCATCAACAGTGGTCGTGCTTGCAAACTATAGAAAAGCACCAGCCTTTGTGCACTCCCATGTTCCGAGCCACCAGAGAGGCCGTCATTTTTTCCTATAGTGTGCAAGCACGACCACTGTTACTGGGTTGCAGGCGTAACCATGGAAACGAGCAGTGTATAATGTGATAGAAAAATTAATCAAGGAAGCAATATTGGTAATAACTAGGGATGAGCGAACCCGAACTGTATAGTTCGGGTTCGTACCGAATTTTGGGGTGTCCGCGGACCCGAACCCGAAAATTTTCATAAAAGTCCGGGTTCGGGTTCGGGGTTCGGCGCTTTCTTGGCGCTTTTTGAAAGGCTGCAAAGAGGCCATCACAGCCTTGCCTACTATTGGCATGGCTGTGATTGGCCAGTGCACCATGTGACCCAGCCTCTATTTAAGCTGGAGTCACGTAGCGCCGCACGTCACTCTGCTATCAGTATAGGGAGAGGTTGCAGCTGCGACGTTAGGGCGAGATTAGGCAGATTAACTCCTCCAAAAGACTTCATTCTGTGATCGATCTGCAGCTGTGGATCATTGAAGTGCTATTATTGACTTGCTCACTTTTTTGAGGCTGCCCAGAGCGTTTTTAGATCACTTTTTTTCTGGGGTGATCGGCGGCCATTTTGTGACTTGTGGTGCGCCAGCACGAGCTATCACCAAGTGTATTTAACCATCGATAGTGTGGTTATTTTGTGCTATATCCTACATCAGCTGCAGGCTGAGCCTGTGTCACCGAAGTGCATTTAACCATCAACAGTCTGGTTATTTTTTGGCCATATACTACATCAGCTGCAGGCTGAGCCTGTTTCACCCAAGTGCATTTAACCATCAACAGTCTGATTATTTTTTGGCCATATACTACATCAGCTGCAGGCTGAGCCTGTGGCACCGAAGTGCATTTAACCATCAACAGTCTGGTTATTTTTTGGCCATATATTACATCAGGGGCAAGTTGAGCCTGTCACCCAGCGCCTAAAAAATAGACCTGACATTTCTATTCAACCAAATCTGCACAGTTTTAGCTGGTCAAGTTATTTGTAGTGACCGTCAAAGCAGACTTTTTGTTCTGGGTTGAAAAAGCATTCCCAAATTTGCCATTCTGAAAATAACTAGTTTGTGGTATTTCAGGCCTACTTTAAATCTATCCCAAAAAGAAAATCTTACATTGAAGTTATTGATAGTATCATTCAGAAAAACCTAAGACACACGCTAGCGTGCTGATAGAAGTGTCATTCTGTGATTAAACCTATAACTGTCACACAGCGCAAAAAAAAACAGGTCTCACATCTCTATTCAACCAAATCTGCACAGTTTTAGCTGGTCAAGTTATTTGTAGTGACCGTCAAAGCAGACTTTTTGTTCTGGGTTGAAAAAGCATTCCCAAATTTGCCATTCTGAAAATAACTAGTTTGTGGTATTTCAGGCCTACTTTAAATCTATCCCAAAAAGAAAATCTTACATTGAAGTTATTGATAGTATCATTCAGAAAAACCTAAGACACACGCTAGCGTGCTGATAGAAGTGTCATTCTGTGATTAAACCTATAACTGTCACACAGCGCAAAAAAAAACAGGTCTCACATCTCTATTCAACCAAATCTGCACAGTTTTAGCTGGTCAAGTTATTTGTAGTGACCGTCAAAGCAGACTTTTTGTTCTGGGTTGAAAAAGCATTCCCAAATTTGCCATTCTGAAAATAACTAGTTTGTGGTATTTCAGGCCTACTTGAAATCTATCCCAAAAAGAAAATCTTACATTGAAGTAATTGATAGTATCATTCAGAAAAACCTAAGACACACGCTAGCGTGCTGATAGAAGTGTCATTCTGTGATTAAACCTATAACTGTCACACAGCGCAAAAAAAAACAGGTCTCACATCTCTATTCAACCAAATCTGCACAGTTTTAGCTGGTCAAGTTATTTGTAGTGACCGTCAAAGCAGACTTTTTGTTCTGGGTTGAAAAAGCATTCCCAAATTTGCCATTCTGAAAATAACTAGTTTGTGGTATTTCAGGCCTACTTGAAATCTATCCCAAAAAGAAAATCTTACATTGAAGTTATTGATAGTATCATTCAGAAAAACCTAAGACAAACGATAGCGTGCTGATAGAAGTGTCATTCTGTGATTAAACCTATAACTGTCACACAGCGCAAAAAAAAACAGTTATTTGTAGTGACCGTCAAAGCAGACTTTTTGTTCTGGGTTGAAAAAGCATTCCCAAATTTGCCATTCTCAAAATTGTGGTGAACGGGAACAATGAGGAAAACATCTAATAAGGGACGCGGACGCGGATGTGGACATGGTCGTGGTGGTGTTAGTGTACCCTCTGGTGCTGGGAGAGGACGTGGCCGTTCTGCCACAGCCACACGTCCTAGTGAACCAACTACCTCAGGTCCCAGTAGCCAGCAGAATTTACAGCGATATTTGGTGGGGCCCAATGCCGTTCTAAGGATGGTAAGGCCTGAGCAGGTACAGGCATTAGTCAATTGGGTGACCGACAGTGGATCCAGCACGTTCACATTATCTCCCACCCAGTCTTCTGCAGAAAGCGCACAGATGGCGCATGAAAACCAAGCCCATCGGTCTGTCACATCACCCCCATGCATATCAGGGAAACTGTCTGAGCCTCAAGTTATGCAGCAGTCTCTTATGCTGTTTGAAGACTCTGCTGCCAGGGTTTCCCAAGGGCATCCACCTAGCCCTTCCCCAGGGGTGGAAGAGATAGAATGCACTAACGCACAACCACTTATTTTTCCTGATGATGAGGACATGGGAATACCACCTCAGCACGTCTCTGATGATGACGAAACACAGGTGCCAACTGCTGCGTCTTTCTGCAGTGTGCAGACTGAACAGGAGGTCAGGGATCAAGACTGGGTGGAAGACGATGCAGGGGACGATGAGGTCCTAGACCCCACATGGAATGAAGGTCGTGCCACTGACTTTCACAGTTCGGAGGAAGAGGCAGTGGTGAGACCGAGCCAACAGCGTAGCAAAAGAGGGAGCAGTGGGAAAAATCAGAACACCCGCCGCCAAGAGACTCCGCCTGCTACTGACCGCCGCCATCTGGGACCGAGCACCCCAAAGGCAGCTTCAAGGAGTTCCCTGGCATGGCACTTCTTCAAACAATGTGCGGACGACAAGACCCGAGTGGTTTGCACGCTGTGCCATCAGAGCCTGAAGCGAGGCATTAACGTTCTGAACCTTAGCACAACCTGCATGACCAGGCACCTGCATGCAAAGCATGAACTGCAGTGGAGTAAACACCTTAAAAACAAGGAAGTCACTCAGGCTCCACCTGCTACATCTTCTGCTGCTGCCGCCTCGGCCTCTTCTGCTGCTGCTGCCGCCGCCTCGGCCTCTTCCTCCGCCTCTGGAGGAACGTTGGCACCTGCCGCCCAGCAAACATGGGATGTACCACCAACACCACCACCTGCGTCACCAAGCATCTCAACCATGTCACACGGCAGCGTTCAGCATTTGAGAGAAAGCGTAAATTCTCACCTAGTAACCCTCGATCCCTGGCCCTGAATGCCAGCATTTCTAAACTACTGGCCTATGAAATGCTGTCATTTAGGCTGGTGGACACACACAGCTTCAAACAGCTCATGTCACTTGCTGTCCCACAGTATGTTGTTCCCAGCCGCCACTATTTCTCTAAGAGAGCCGTGCCTTCCCTGCACAAACAAGTGTCCGATAAAATCAAGTGTGCACTGCGCAACGCCATCTGTGGCAAGGTCCACCTAACCACAGATACGTGGACCAGTAAGCACGGCCAGGGATGCTATATCTCCCTAACTGCACACTGGGTAAATGTAGTGGCGGCTGGGCCCCAGGCGGAGAGCTATTTGGCGCACGTCCTTCCGCCGCCAAGGATCGCAGGGCAACATTCTTTGCCTCCTGTCTCCACCTCCTCCTACTCAGCTTCCTCCTCCTCTTCTTCCACCTGCTCATCCAGTCAGCCACACACCTTCACCACCAACTTCAGCACAGCACGGGGTAAATGTCAGCAGGCCATTCTGAAACTCATATGTTTGGGGGACAGGCCCCACACCGCACAGGAGTTGTGGCGGGGTATAGAACAACAGACCGACGAGTGGTTGCTGCCGGTGAGCCTCAAGCCCAGCCTGGTGGTGTGCAATAATGGGCGAAATCTCGTTGCAGCTCTGGCGCATGTGCTGAATTTGGTGGTGCAGAAGTTCATTCGCAACTACCCCGACATGTCAGAGCTGCTGCATAAAGTGCGGGCCGTCTGTTCGCGCTTCCGGCGTTCACACCCTGCCGCTGCTCGCCTGTCTGCGCTACAGCGTAACTTCGGCCTTCCCGCTCACCGCCTCATATGCGACGTGCCCACCAGGTGGAACTCCACCTTGCATATGCTGGACAGACTGTGCGAGCAGCAGCAGGCCATAGTGGAGTTTCAGCTGCAGCACGAACGGGTCAGTCGCACTGCGGATCAGACCCACTTCACCACCAATGACTGGGCCTCCATGCGAGACCTGTGTGCCCTGTTGCGCTGTTTCGAGTACTCCACCAACATGGCCAGTGGCGATGACGCCGTTATCAGCGTTACAATACCACTTCTATGTCTCCTTGAGAAAACACTTAGGGCGATGATGGAAGAGGAGGTGGCCCAGGAGGAAGAGGAGGAAGAGGGGTCATTTTTAGCACTTTCAGGCCAGTCTCTTCAAAGTGATTCAGAGGGAGGTTTTTTGCAACACCAGAGGCCAGGTACAAATGTGGCCAGACAGGGCCCACTACTGGATGGAGGAGGAGGACGAGGATGAGGAGGAGGTGGAGGAGGATGAGGATGAAGCATGTTCACAGCGGGGTGGCACCCAAAGCAGCTCGGGCCCATCACTGGTGCGTGGCTGGGGGGAAACACAGGACGATGACGATACGCCTCCCACAGAGGACAGCTTGTCCTTACCTCTGGGCAGCCTGGCACACATGAGCGACTACATGCTGCAGTGCCTGCGCAACAACAGCAGAGTGTGCAGACTACTGGGTTGCCACCCTGCTGGATCCCCGGTACAAAGACAATGTGCCCACCTTACTTCCTACACTGGAGCGTGATAGGAAGATGCGCGAGTACAAGCGCACGTTGGTAGACGCGCTACTGAGAGCATTTCCAAATGTCACAGGGGAACCAGTGGAAGCCCAAGGCGAAGGCAGAGGAGGAGCAAGAGGTCGCCAACGCAGCTGTGTCACGGCCAGCTCCTCTGAGGGCAGGGTTAGCATGGCAGAGATGTGGAAAAGTTTTGTCACCACGCCACAGCTAACTGCACCACCTCCTGATACGGAACGTGTTAGCAGGAGGCAACATTTCACTAACATGGTGGAACAGTACCTGTGCACACCCCTCTACGTACTGACTGATGGTTCGGCCCCATTCAACTTCTGGGTCTCCAAATTGTCCACGTGGCCAGAGCTAGCCTTTTATGCCTTGGAGGTGCTGGCCTGCCCGGCGGCCAGCGTTTTGTCTGAACGTGTATTCAGCACGGCAGGGGGCGTCATTACAGACAAACGCAGCCGCCTGTCTACAGCCAATGTGGACAAGCTGACGTTCATAAAAATGAACCAGGCATGGATCCCACAGGACCTGTCCATCCCTTGTGCAGATTAGATATTAACTACCTCCCCTTAACAATATATTATTCTACTCCAGGGCACTTCCTCATTCAATACTATTTTTAATTTAATTTTACCATTATATTGTGGGGCAACCCAAAGTTGAATGAACCTCTCCTCTGCCTGGGTGCCTGGGCCTAAATGTGTGACAGTGGCCTGTTCCAGTGGTGGCTGACATGAAGCCTGATTCTCTGCTATGACATGAAGACAGATTCTGCGCTGACATAAGGCCAGATTCTCTGTTACGGAACCGCTCTCCTCTGTCTGGGTGCCGGGGCCTAAATGTGTAACAGTGGCCTGTTCCAGTGGTGGGTGACGTGAAGCCTGATTCTCTGCTATGACATGAATACAGATTCTGCGCTGACATAAGGCCAGATTCTCTGTTACGGGACCTCTCTCCTCTGCCTGGGTGCCTGGGCCTAAATGTGTGACAGTGGCCTGTTCCAGTGGTGGGTGACGTGATGCCTGATTCTCTGCTATGACATGAAGACAGATTCTGTGCTGACATAAGGCCAGATTCTCTGTTACAGGACCTCTCTCCTCTGTCTGGGTGCCGGGGCCTAAATGTGTGACAGTGGCCTGTTCCAGTGGTGGGTGACGTGAAGCTTGATTCTCTGCTATGACTTGAAGACTGATTCTGCGCTGACATAAGGCCAGATTCTCTGTTACGGGACCTCTCTCCTCTGCCTGGGTGCCTGGGCCTAAATGTGTGACAGTGGCCTGTTCCAGTGGTGGGTGACGTGATGCCTGATCCTCTGCTATGACATGAAGACAGATTCTGCGCTGACAAAAGGCCAGATTCTCTGTTACGGGACCTCTCTCCTCTGCCTGGGTGCCTGGGCCTAAATGTGTGACAGTGGCCTGTTCCAGTGGTGGGTGACGTGATGCCTGATTCTCTGCTATGACATGAAGACAGATTCTGCGCTGACAAAAGGCCAGATTCTCTGTTACGGGACCTCTCTCCTCTGCCTGGGTGCCTGGGCCTAAATGTGTGACAGTGGCCTGTTCCAGTGGTGGGTGACGTGATGCCTGATTCTCTGCTATGACATGAAGACAGATTCTGCGCTGACAAAAGGCCAGATTCTCTGTTACGGGACCTATCTCCTCTGCCTGGGTGCCTGGGCCTAAATGTGTGACAGTGGCCTGTTCCAGTGGTGGGTGACGTGAAGCCTGATTCTCTGCTATGACATTAAGTCAGATTCTGTGCTGATATAAGGCCAGATTCTCTGTTACGGGACCTCTCTCCTCTGCCTGGGTGCCTGGGCCTAAATGTGTGACAGTGGCCTGTTCCAGTGGTGGGTGACGTGATGCCTGATTCTCTGCTATGACATGAAGACAGATTCTGTGCTGACATAAGGCCAGATTCTCTGTTACAGGACCTCTCTCCTCTGTCTGGGTCCTGGGGCCTAAATGTGTGACAGTGGCCTGTTCCAGTGGTGGGTGATGTGAAGCTTGATTCTCTGCTATGACATGAAGACAGATTCTGCGCTGACATAAGGCCAGATTCTCTGTTACGGGACCGCTCTCCTCTGTCTGGGTGCCGGGGCCTAAATGTGTGACAGTGGCCTGTTCCAGTGGTGGGTGACGTGAAGCCTGATTCTCTGCTATGACATGAATACAGATTCTGCGCTGACATAAGGCCAGATTCTCTGTTACGGGACCTCTCTCCTCTGCCTGGGTGCCTGGGCCTAAATGTGTGACAGTGGCCTGTTCCAGTGGTGGCTGACGTGAAGCCTGATTCTCTGCTATGACATGAAGACAGATTCTGCGCTGACATAAGGCCAGATTCTCTGTTACGGGACCGCTCTCCTCTGTCTGGGTGCCGGGGCCTAAATGTGTGACAGTGGCCTGTTCCAGTAATGGGTGACGTGAAGCCTGATTCTCTGCTATGACATGAATACAGATTCTGTGCTGACATAAGGCCAGATTCTCTGTTACGGGACCTCTCTCCTCTGCCTGGGTGCCTGGGCCTAAATGTGTGACAGTGGCCTGTTCCAGTGGTGGCTGACGTGAAGCCTGATTCTCTGCTATGACATGAAGACAGATTCTGCGCTGACATAAGGCCAGATTCTCTGTTACGGGACCGCTCTCCTCTGTCTGGGTGCCGGGGCCTAAATGTGTGACAGTGGCCTGTTCCAGTGGTGAGTGACGTGAAGCCTGATTCTCTGCTATGACATGAATACAGATTCTGCGCTGACATAAAGCCAGATTCTCTCTTACGGGACCTCTCTCCTCTGCCTGGGTGCCTGGGCCTAAATGTGTGACAGTGGCCTGTTCCAGTGGTGGCTGACGTGAAGCCTGATTCTCTGCTATGACATGAAGACAGATTCTGCGCTGACATTAGGCCAGATTCTCAGTTACGGGACCGCTCTCCTCTGTCTGGGTGCCGGGGCCTAAATGTGTGACAGTGGCCTGTTCCAGTGGTGGGTGACGTGAAGCCTGATTCTCTGCTATGACATGAATACAGATTCTGCGCTGACATAAGGCCAGATTCTCTGTTACGGGACCTCTCTCCTCTGCCTGGGTGCCTGGGCCTAAATGTGTGACAGTGGCCTGTTCCAGTGGTGGCTGACATGAAGCCTGATTCTCTGCTATGACATGAAGACAGATTCTGCGCTGACATAAGGCCAGATTCTCTGTTACGGGACCGCTCTCCTCTGTCTGGGTGCTGGGGCCTAAATGTGTAACAGTGGCCTGTTCCAGTGGTGGGTGACGTGAAGCCTGATTCTCTGCTATGACATGAAGACAGATTCTGTGCTGACATAAGGCCAGATTCTCTGTTACAGGACCTCTCTCCTCTGTCTGGGTGCCTGGGTCTAAATGTGTGACAGTGGCCTGTTCCAGTGGTGGGTGACGTGAAGCTTGATTCTCTGCTATGACATGAAGACTGATTCTGCGCTGACATAAGGCCAGATTCTCTGTTACGGGACCTCTCTCCTCTGCCTGGGTGCCTGGGCCTAAATGTGTGACAGTGGCCTGTTCCAGTGGTGGGTGACGTGATGCCTGATTCTCTGCTATGACATGAAGACAGATTCTGCGCTGACAAAAGGCCAGATTCTCTGTTATGGGACCTCTCTCCTCTACCTGGGTGCCTGGGCCTAAATGTGTGACAGTGGCCTGTTCCAGTGGTGGGTGACGTGAAGCCTGATTCTCTGCTATGACATTAAGTCAGATTCTGTGCTGACATAAGGCCAGATTCTCTGTTACGGGACCTCTCTCCTCTGCCTGGGTGCCTGGGCCTAAATGTGTGACAGTGGCCTGTTCCAGTGGTGGGTGACGTGAAGCCTGATTCTCTGCTATGACATGAAGACAGATTCTGTGCTAACATAAGGCCAGATTCTCTGTTACAGGACCTCTCTCCTCTGTCTGGGTGCCTGGGCCTAAATGTGTGACAGTGGCCTGTTCCAGTGGTGGGTGATGTGAAGCTTGATTCTCTGCTATGACATGAAGACAGATTCTGCGCTGACATAAAGCCAGATTCTCTGTTACGGGACCTCTCTCCTCTGTCTGGGTGCCTGGGCCTAAATGTGTGACAGTGGCCTGTTCCAGTGGTGGCTGACGTGAAGCCTGATTCTCTGCTATGACATGAAGACAGATTCTGCGCTGACATTAGGCCAGATTCTCAGTTACGGGACCGCTCTCCTCTGTCTGGGTGCCGGGGCCTAAATGTGTGACAGTGGCCTGTTCCAGTGGTGGGTGACGTGAAGCCTGATTCTCTGCTATGACATGAATACAGATTCTGCGCTGACATAAGGCCAGATTCTCTGTTACGGGACCTCTCTCCTCTGCCTGGGTGCCTGGGCCTAAATGTGTGACAGTGGCCTGTTCCAGTGGTGGCTGACATGAAGCCTGATTCTCTGCTATGACATGAAGACAGATTCTGCGCTGACATAAGGCCAGATTCTCTGTTACGGGACCGCTCTCCTCTGTCTGGGTGCTGGGGCCTAAATGTGTAACAGTGGCCTGTTCCAGTGGTGGGTGACGTGAAGCCTGATTCTCTGCTATGACATGAAGACAGATTCTGTGCTGACATAAGGCCAGATTCTCTGTTACAGGACCTCTCTCCTCTGTCTGGGTGCCTGGGTCTAAATGTGTGACAGTGGCCTGTTCCAGTGGTGGGTGACGTGAAGCTTGATTCTCTGCTATGACATGAAGACTGATTCTGCGCTGACATAAGGCCAGATTCTCTGTTACGGGACCTCTCTCCTCTGCCTGGGTGCCTGGGCCTAAATGTGTGACAGTGGCCTGTTCCAGTGGTGGGTGACGTGATGCCTGATTCTCTGCTATGACATGAAGACAGATTCTGCGCTGACAAAAGGCCAGATTCTCTGTTATGGGACCTCTCTCCTCTACCTGGGTGCCTGGGCCTAAATGTGTGACAGTGGCCTGTTCCAGTGGTGGGTGACGTGAAGCCTGATTCTCTGCTATGACATTAAGTCAGATTCTGTGCTGACATAAGGCCAGATTCTCTGTTACGGGACCTCTCTCCTCTGCCTGGGTGCCTGGGCCTAAATGTGTGACAGTGGCCTGTTCCAGTGGTGGGTGACGTGATGCCTGATTCTCTGCTATGACATGAAGACAGATTCTGTGCTAACATAAGGCCAGATTCTCTGTTACAGGACCTCTCTCCTCTGTCTGGGTGCCTGGGCCTAAATGTGTGACAGTGGCCTGTTCCAGTGGTGGGTGATGTGAAGCTTGATTCTCTGCTATGACATGAAGACAGATTCTGCGCTGACATAAAGCCAGATTCTCTGTTACGGGACCGCTCTCCTCTGTCTGGGTGCCGGGGCCTAAATGTGTGACAGTGGCCTGTTCCAGTGGTGGGTGACGTGAAGCCTGATTCTCTGCTATGACATGAATACAGATTCTGCGCTGACATAAGGCCAGATTCTCTGTTACGGGACCTCTCTCCTCTGCCTGGGTGCCTGGGCCTAAATGTGTGACAGTGGCCTGTTCCAGTGGTGGCTGACGTGAAGCCTGATTCTCTGCTATGACATGAAGACAGATTCTGCGCTGACATAAGGCCAGATACTCTGTTACGGGACCGCTCTCCTCTGTCTGGGTGCCGGGGCCTAAATGTGTGACAGTGGCCTGTTCCAGTGGTGGGTGACGTGAAGCCTGATTCTCTGCTATGACATGAATACAGATTCAGCGCTGACATAAGGCCAGATTCTCTGTTACGGGACCTCTCTCCTCTGCCTGGGTGCCTGGGCCTAAATGTGTGACAGTGGCCTGTTCCAGTGGTGGCTGACGTGAAGCCTGATTCTCTGCTATGACATGAAGACAGATTCTGCGCTGACATAAGGCCAGATTCTCTCTTACGGGACCGCTCTCCTCTGTCTGGGTGCCGGGGCCTAAATGTGTGACAGTGGCCTGTTCCAGTGGTGAGTGACGTGAAGCCTGATTCTCTGCTATGACATGAATACAGATTCTGCGCTGACATAAAGCCAGATTCTCTGTTACGGGACCTCTCTCCTCTGCCTGGGTGCCTGGGCCTAAATGTGTGACAGTGGCCTGTTCCAGTGGTGGCTGACGTGAAGCCTGATTCTCTGCTATGACATGAAGACAGATTCTGCGCTGACATTAGGCCAGATTCTCTGTTACGGGACCGCTCTCCTCTGTCTGGGTGCCGGGGCCTAAATGTGTGACAGTGGCCTGTTCCAGTGGTGAGTGACGTGAAGCCTGATTCTCTGCTATGACATGAATACAGATTCTGCGCTGACATAAAGCCAGATTCTCTGTTACGGGACCTCTCTCCTCTGCCTGGGTGCCTGGGCCTAAATGTGTGACAGTGGCCTGTTCCAGTGGTGGGTGACGTGAAGCCTGATTCTCTGCTATGACATGAATACAGATTCTGCGCTGACATAAGGCCAGATTCTCTGTTACGGGACCTCTCTCCTCTGCCTGGGTGCATGGGCCTAAATGTGTGACAGTGGTCTGTTCCAGTGGTGGGTGACGTGAAGCCTGATTCTCTGCTATGACATGAATACAGATTCTGCGCTGACATAAGGCCATATTCTCTGTTACGGGACCTCTCTCCTCTGCCTGGGTGCCTGGGCCTAAATGTGTGACAGTGGCCTGTTCCAGTGGTGGGTGACGTGAAGCCTGATTCTCTGCTATGACATGAATACAGATTCTGCGCTGACATAAGGCCAGATTCTCTGTTACGGTACCTCTCTCCTCTGCCTGGGTGCCTGGGCCTAAATGTGTGACAGTGGCCTGTTCCAGTGGTGGGTGACGTGAAGCCTGATTCTCTGCTATGACATTAAGACAGATTCTGTGCTGACATAAGGCCAGATTCTCTGTTACGGGACCGCTCTCCTCTGTCTGGGTGCCGGGGCCTAAATGTGTGACAGTGGCCTGTTCCAGTGGTGGGTGACGTGAAGCCTGATTCTCTGCTATGACATGAATACAGATTCTGCGCTGACATAAGGCCAGATTCTCTGTTACGGGACCTCTCTCCTCTGCCTGGGTGCCTGGGCCTAAATGTGTGACAGTGGCCTGTTCCAGTGGTGGCTGACGTGAAGCCTGATTCTCTGCTATGACATGAAGACAGATTCTGCGCTGACATAAGGCCAGATTCTCTGTTACGGGACCGCTCTCCTCTGTCTGGGTGCCGGGGCCTAAATGTGTGACAGTGGCCTGTTCCAGTGGTGAGTGACGTGAAGCCTGATTCTCTGCTATGACATGAATACAGATTCTGCGCTGACATAAAGCCAGATTCTCTGTTACGGGACCTCTCTCCTCTGCCTGGGTGCCTGGGCCTAAATGTGTGACAGTGGCCTGTTCCAGTGGTGGCTGACGTGAAGCCTGATTCTCTGCTATGACATGAAGACAGATTCTGCGCTGACATAAAGCCAGATTCTCTGTTACGGGACCGCTCTCCTCTGTCTGGGTGCCGGGGCCTAAATGTGTGACAGTGGCCTGTTCCAGTGGTGAGTGACGTGAAGCCTGATTCTCTGCTATGACATGAATACAGATTCTGCGCTGACATAAAGCCAGATTTTCTGTTACGGGACCTCTCTCCTCTGCCTGGGTGCCTGGGCCTAAATGTGTGACAGTGGCCTTTTCCAGTGGTGGGTGACGTGAAGCCTGATTCTCTGCTATGACATGAATACAGATTCTGCGCTGACATAAGGCCAGATTCTCTGTTACGGGACCTCTCTCCTCTGCCTGGGTGCATGGGCCTAAATGTGTGACAGTGGTCTGTTCCAGTGGTGGGTGACGTGAAGCCTGATTCTCTGCTATGACATGAATACAGATTCTGCGCTGACATAAGGCCATATTCTCTGTTACGGGACCTCTCTCCTCTGCCTGGGTGCCTGGGCCTAAATGTGTGACAGTGGCCTGTTCCAGTGGTGGGTGACGTGAAGCCTGATTCTCTGCTATGACATGAATACAGATTCTGCGCTGACATAAGGCCAGATTCTCTGTTACGGTACCTCTCTCCTCTGCCTGGGTGCCTGGGCCTAAATGTGTGACAGTGGCCTGTTCCAGTGCTGGGTGACGTGAAGCCTGATTCTCTGCTATGACATTAAGACAGATTCTGTGCTGACATAAGGCCAGATTCTCTGTTACGGGACCTCTCTCCTCTGCCTGGGTGCCTGGGCCTAAATGTGTGACAGTGGCCTGTTCCAGTGGTGGCTGACGTGAAGCCTGATTCTCTGCTATGACATGAAGACAGATTCTGCGCTGACATAAGGCCAGATTCTCTGTTACGGGACCTCTCTCCTCTGTCTGCGTGCCGGGGCCTAAATGTGTGACAGTGGCCTGTTCCAGTGGTGGGTGACGTGAAGCCTGATTCTCTGCTATGACATGAATACAGATTCTGCGCTGACATAAGGCCAGATTCTCTGTTACGGGACCTCTCTCCTCTGCCTGGGTGCCTGGGCCTAAATGTGTGACAGTGGCCTGTTCCAGTGGTGGCTGACATGAAGCCTGATTCTCTGCTATGACATGAAGACAGATTCTGCGCTGACATAAGGCCAGATTCTCTGTTACGGGACCGCTCTCCTCTGTCTGGGTGCCGGTGCCTAAATGTGTGACAGTGGCCTGTTCCAGTGGTGGGTGACGTGAAGCCTGATTCTCTGCTATGACATGAATACAGATTCTGCGCTGACATAAGGCCAGATTCTCTGTTACGGGACCTCTCTCCTCTGCCTGTTTAAATTCTATTGGCATCCCCTTCCGCATGCTGCCTTCTGGCAGAACTCTGATACCCACTAATCTTATACTATATGCATAATTATCTTTGCCTTTGTATATGTATGTTTCCTAAATAGGTTGATATATTGCTATACCCCTTTTAGTGGGGCCTCGAAAAACCAATAGTGGGTATGTATAGAATTCTATTCAGTTACCGAGTATGCACAGCAGAAAATTAGTTGCAGACCTGGTGTTAGGATATTAGGATAGGGGGCCTGGTGTTAGGATATTAGGATAGGGGGCGACACTGTGAGAGTGTTTACTCCTGAGCTGCCCAACCCTTCTTATTTTTTCTCCCACTCGCGCTAAACGTCGTATCCCCGTTCTATAGGATTGAAATATGCCCCCTAAATATAACAGGAGATCTGGGGGTACGGGATCCCCTAGGGCGGGTGATGGTAATAGTCCACAGGCGAGAATGGATAAATATTTGAAATCGCCTCCACCCAAATAGAGGGGGGGAAAAAAACACCTGACCCAGTGGAAGCACAGATATACCCTTCGGGACAGACAGAACAGTGCTTGAGATTTGACATGATTGAGAATAAGCTGGCGGACATATTGTCGGTCGTGCAGACCACCAACCAATCAGTTTTGGATATTTCCACCACCATACAGACACTGCAGACTGAGCTCACACTCATTAGAGACGATATGAATAAAGTTAGGGCCGGCATCTCACTTGTAGAAACCGGACTATCCAAGGTTCAAATAGAACAGCGACAGATGACTACAAAAAAAAACGAATTGGACAGAGAAAATAAACGGATTAACACGAGATTAACAGACATGGAGGATAGAGCGCGCCATAACAACCTTAGGATAGTGGGTTTCCCAGAGGGGGTAGAGGGGTAGAACCCTGGGGCGTTTATGCAAAAATGGCTGACTGATGAGCTGGGACTCCGCGGGGATACTCCTGCACTATGTGTGGAGAGAGCGCATAGAATCCCTGCCAAAAAACCTCTGCCTGGTGGCCCCCCTCGACCCCTCCTAATTAGGATAGTATCCTCTAGTGATAGAGACTGGGTGCTTCGACGTAAGAGGGTACTAGCAGAGATTGCCTTTAATGGTCATCCAATACAGATATACCCCGACTTCTCTAAGGATACACAAAATAAGCGTAGGGAGTATTTTGATATTAAGAAAAGATTACGGGATGGAAGCATCAAATATTCTATGCTATACCCCGCAAAGCTAAGAGTGGTTTATAGGGACACTGTAATGATTTTCCATTCACCTAGAGACACCTTGGATTGGTTAGATACTGTCAGGGATTAGGTATTGGATTTCGGCCGATGGGGCAGGAGATAGATCTAATGAAGGGGGTGGGGGATTAGTGGGGGCGGCTCGTGGACGGATGGGCGAAATGTGAGAGGTTGACAAAGATGCTTCGCATCAGTGAACCATTAAGGGGGATACGATGGGGTGGGGGAAAAGGGGGGTGGGGTGGGTGGGGTAGGATCCTGGCCTGGTGGCGGTTGCTCCTGGGGGGCGATGGATGCCTCCTCTATAATATATACCATGACTAATAACAGAGTGATGATATGGAATGTCCGTGGACTGGCTGATAGAACGAAACGGGTAGTGGTGTTCGACCTGATTATTCGACACCTCCCCGCAATAGTTGCCCTACTCGAAACGCATGCTGCACCTGACATTCCAGAATATCTAACAAAGAGATGGGCAGGACATCAGTTCCACTCCGGCTTCTCGTCATATTCCCGAGGGATAAGTGTGTATGTACACCAAAGTATTGATTTTACCTTACTAGACCAGTCGATTGATAGAGATGGGAGATTTATCTTCCTCTATGCCCAATGGAATGGCAGAAAATGCGTCCTTGCTTTTTTGTACATCCCGCCACCTTTTGCAATGACTGTTTTAAACCAGCTGACGGTTTTCATGCATAATAGAGAGCGGTCTCCGGTATTAATAGGCGGCGACTTTAACTGCGTGCTGGACCCGGCGCTGGATAGATTCTCAGTTGCGGGGAATAGTGCGCAGGGAAAGCACGCCCTACTCCGAGGGTTCTGTGAGGAGTTAGGACTAATAGATATCTGGCGATGGCTGTATGGTAACAGACAGGTGTTCTCCTGTTTTAGTAAATCATATAGCGCGATGTCCAGGATTGATATTGCCCTGGCCAACGGCGAGATGCTCGATTCTGTTTTAAAAATGACATATGAGATCCATGGCATCTCTGACCACTCACCGATTCTATTGGTGATGAAGACTGGCCAACAATCTGGTATTAGTAGAGCGTTCAGATTGAACGAGCACTGGCTAACTATATTAAATGATTCAGTAGGGATTGACAAAGAACTTATACAATTTTGGCAAGAGAATATTGGTACAACACACGTACACTATGTTTGGGATGCCATGAAGGCGTTTATTCGCGGGCTATATTTTTCCAGAATTAAAAAAAAAAGAAAAGAATTCTTTGAGGAGCAAAAAAAGTTGAAAGTAAACATTGCTTATCAGGAGGGTTGTATTAGACTACAGAATGACGCGAGCACACGCACCAAGTTAAAATCTGCTAAAGACCACTATATAACTTTTATGAGGAAAAAAGCGCAGAATCAACTATTCTTTATGGGGTATAAAGATTTTTGTGAGGGCGGTACCCCGGGTAGGTTATTGGTTTCTATTATGGCGAATCAAAAATCACCCCAGTAGATCAGACAAATACTGACGGATGATGGGCGTAGAGTGGAAGGGGGAGTGGAGATGGAGGGAGAATTTTTTAAATATTTTGGCAATTTATATTGCTCCGGTGTGGACGATACAGGGACTAAGACAGACGACTTTCTAGAACAGGTTGAGATTCCGGCGCTGTCGGACCTGGCTGCGGCCCCTCTGCGGGCCCCCATTTCTTTAGAAGAGCTACAGGTGGCTTTACATGAGACTCGGGGCTCCTCGGCGCCTGGATCGGATGGACTCCCGTTTGGCATATATAAGAGCCATGCGGGGGTGCTTCTGCCCGGGTTGCTGCAGGTTTTGAATGAATCCAGCAAATGCGGAAAGCTGCCTCCGTCTTTGACAGAGGCAACGGTTACGCTGATCCTTAAGAAAGGGAAAAATGGCAATAAAGTCGAGGATTACCGCCCTATATCGCTGCTTAATGCAGATTACAAAGTAATTGCTAAAGCCCGTTCTAATAGGCTAAAAAAAGTAATAACCGGCCTTGTCCACATAGATCAAACAGGGTTTATCCCCGGGCGACAGATCCAGACTAATATACGCCGGACCATCCTTAATATTCAGATTGGTGGGGGGGAGGACCGCTCCATCCTGTCCCTGGACGCCGCTAAGGCGTTTGACCGGGTGGAGTGGTCCTTCCTCTGGCGTGTCATGCACAGGATGAATCTGGGCCAGGAATTTATTGGATGGGTCAAATTGCTATATAGCGACGCAACGGCCAGAATTAAGGTAAATGGGGTGACTACCCCTGCCGTTTCCCTAATGCGGGGGACACGACAGGGATGCCCCCTCTCTCCACTCCTCTTTTCTATCTTTATGGAACCCTTCGCCTGTAGGATACGGGCCGACCCTTGCATAGTGGGCTTTGGGGGGAGAGGGACGGATGATAAGATCTGTCTATATGCAGACGATGTATTGCTCTATCTGAACGATGGATGGAGAAGTGTCCCAGATGTTATGCGGATAACAGAGGAATTTGGCAGAATTGCTGGATATGAGATAAACTGGGGAAAGTCTGTACTCTTCCCCCTGAACCGGATGCCCCCCCTGAATGAGCTCAGGGTCAGAATTATTGCTCCGACAGATCATCTAGATTATTTAGGGATAAAAATCAGTAATACCATCAGGGATTATAATATACTAAATATCACCCCTCTGGTTGGGAAAATAAGGGAAAAAATAAGGGTTTGGCAGAAACTTCCGCTCTCACAGATTAACAGGATCGCGCTGATTAAAATGGTTCTGCTGCCTTGGATATTGTTCACGGTGAGCTCCTGCCCCATCTGGATTGAGGATAGTGTTTTCAATCTGATTGATCGATTGATAAATGATCTGATATGGGGCAGAAAAAGGGTCCGTATTAAGTTACAATATTTGCGAATGGCGGTCGCTAATGGTGGCTTAGGCC
This sequence comes from Bufo bufo, assembly GCF_905171765.1. Classification (NCBI taxonomy): domain Eukaryota; kingdom Metazoa; phylum Chordata; class Amphibia; order Anura; family Bufonidae; genus Bufo; species Bufo bufo. The sequence continues at coordinate 28,250 of NW_024400135.1, forward strand.
TGCCCCATTTTCAAATTTATTACCTGTGCTCACAACTACAGTGGTGCTTTAACACTGGGGACGGAGTATTATTATCCCATATTTTTGGGCAACGTCAACAGCATACATATAATGTATTCAGTATACTGGAAGCAGGCCTTCTCGAGCGTGCCAAGGGCTTCTGCCCTATTGGGGCTGCGCTACAGAAGACCTGGAATAAAATCAAGGTGCTTATTCAGGCTCCTCAAGTGCTGGACTTTTCCCCATTATGGGATAACCCTGCGTTAACTGAATTTTTGACACTTAATGATAACGACTATTGGACTCGAAGAGGTATTACGCTAGTTTCACATATATACACGAAAGGGAAAATTAAATTAGTAGGGGAACTGTTCCAACAGACACCAATAACGGCACTACAACACTATAGATATTATCAATTAAAACATGCACTAGTATGCACGCTCAAAAAAATTCCTTTGACAACAGTCACTCAGCGGTTTTTATTTTTTTGCTATAATATAGTAGGGAATAAAGTTAAGATCTCATTAATATATAGGAGATTCATAGAGGAACTCAGCACTGTCACTAAATTTAAAAGCGTAGACAAATGGAACGCGGATATAGGGGAATGTAACCCTTCACAATGGCGGGAAATATATCAAAATATTAAGAAGGCCTCTTTCTCACGACAACACCGGTTGACACAATTCAAAATAATACATCGCTTGTATGTTACCCCGTGTCTTCTATCTAAAATGTATAGTAATAAGGGTCAGGATTTTAGCTGTTCGAAATGTTCTCTCGTTGCCGCAGGATTCGTGCACATGCTGTGGGACTGCCAGTTATTGAGAGCTTTTGGGGTAGCATATTCCAGGCGATGACGGCACAAAGTGGGAATAACCCCCCCTTAACTATCCAAGTAGTTGTGCTAGGACTTTTACCCCCCGAGTATAAAAAAAGAACTACCAAAAATGAACAGATCTACTGGTTGAAGGGATTCCTGTTGGCCAAGGTAATAATCCTGCGACATTGGGTGAAAGATAGATCACCAACACTGAAGGAATGGCAGGGTTTAATGGTAAGAATAGCAGATTTTGAGGACATGAAACGGCGCGGGAAGAACTATGCCACAGAAATGGACATACAGAGAGGGGAAACGGCGAGAAGAAATATCCCGACTGGGACTGATGACCACCTATATGCTGTGGTTATGCCCTAATATAAATGTAAATATAAATTAATAAACAAATTGTTAAGCATTATTAAACAATAAATATCACTATTACAGTTCACACCAAATAGGATCTGATAGGAGGAAGGTTTGAGAAATACCCAAGAGAGGGATATGAGTGCCCTAAGGCCCCCCCGCGGCGGCCGCACTAGGCCAGGTGTGTAGGATGGGTGGATAGGGAGGGGGGGGGGGCTTTTGGAGCCCTGGGGGGGATGGGTTTATGGGTTTATGGATTTTGCTATGTGTGACAGAGAATTGATACCTTGGATATAGATATCTTTGTAGGTGTGTATGTGCGTTGTTTTAATACTGCAGTGATATATCTTTTATGCGCACTTGTCACACGTGTCTATTCTCTGTGATTAGATATCTGTTTTATAACTGTTTCTTTTTTATGAAAGAAAAGCAATAAAGATATTTACAAAAAAAAAAAAAAAACTTAATCCCAAAAAAAAAAAAAAAAAACTCATGCTGAGACCTGCAGAGGCCGGTGTAAGCATGGAGCAGGAGTCACCAGAGAGGGGCACTATAATAACTACTGAGGGCACTATAGAAACATAGAAACATAGAATGTGTCGGCAGATAAGAACCATTTGGCCCATCTAGTCTGCCCAATATACTGAATACTATGGATAGCCCCCGGCCCTATCTTATATGAAGGATGGTTGTATTATAGGTTGTATTATTACTACTGGGGGCACTATAGGGGGCATTATAACTATTGGGATGACTATATGGGGCATTATAACTAATGTTAGCACCATAGGAGGCATTATAACTACTGGGAGCATTATAGGTTGTATAATAACTACTGGGGACATTATAGAAGACATAACTACTGGTGGCACTATGAGGAATAGTATAACTACTGGGGGCACTATAGTAGACATTATAACTATTGGGGGGACTACTGTATATGGGGTATTATTACTACTAGGGGCACTATAGGAGACATTATAACTACTGGGAGCACTATAGGGGCAATATAACTACTGAGGGCAGTATAACTACTGGGGACACTATAGGGAGCATGATAACTACTGAGGGCTCTATAGGGGGTAATATAACTATAGGGGGCAGTACCGGAGACGCAATGGGTGATGCTATAACTACTGGTGGCAATATAGGGAGATTATAACTACTCAGACCCAAAAGGGGCATTTTCATTACTGGGTACTGTAGGGGCAATATAGTTACTGGGAGCACTGTAGGTGGCAATATAACTACCGGGGGCAATATAGGGGGGTTATAACTACTCGAGACATTGTAGGTGATGCAATAACTACTGGGGACACTATAGGTGGCATAATAACAACTGGGGACACTATATGGGGCATTATAACTCCTGGGGGCACTATAATGCCCCTTTCACACGAGCGAGTTTTCTGCATGGGTACGATGCGTGAAGTGAACGCATAGCACCCGCACTGAATCCTGACCTATTCATTTCTGTGGGTCTGCATACATGAGCGTTGCATCTGTTCTGCGTTGTGTGAGAATCACAGCATGTTCTATATTCTGCGTTTTTCACGCAGCCCTGGCCCCATAGAAGTGAATACGGCTTCAGTGTGTTTTTCACAGATGATTGCTAGGAGATGTTGTACAGTATGTAAGCCATTCGTTTTTTTACACGCCCGTGGAAAAAAAGGAATCAAAATGCATCGCACCCGCTGAGAAAGAAACAAACAACTGAACACAATCGCAGACAAAACTGTCTGAAATTGCTTGCCAAATGGTGCGAGTTTCACTGAACACAGCCTGAACGCATCCTGAGCCAATCCGTATCATTCGTGTGAAAGAGGCCTAAGGGGTATTATGACTACTGGGAGCACTATAAAGGCAATTGAAATGACTGGGTGCACTGTAACACAGACTTCTACATTACAAAAGTGATAGTAAGCAAGCAAAAAATCTACAGGGTGGGCCATTTATATGGATACACCTTAATAAAATGGGAATGGTTGGTGATATTAACTTCCTGTTTGTGGCACATTAGTATATGTGAGGAAGGAAACTTTTCAAGATGGGTGGTAATTATGGCGGCCATTTTGAAGTCTGCCATTTTGAATCCAACTTTTGTTTTTTCAATGGGAAGAGGGTCATGTGACACATCAAACTTATTGGGAATTTCACAAGAAAAACAATGGTGTGCTTGGTTTTAACGTATCTTTGTTCTTTCATGAGTTATTTACAAGTTTCTGACTACTTATAAAATGTGTTCAATGTGCTGCCCATTGTGTTGGATTGTCAATGCAACCCTCTACTCCCACTCTTCACACACTGATAGCAACACCGCAGGAGAAATGCTAGCACAGGCTTCCAGTATCCGTAGTTTCAGGTGCTGCACATCTCGTATCTTCACAGCATAGACAATTGCCTTCAGATGACCCCAAAGATAAAAGTCTAAGGGGGTCAGATCGGGAGACCTTGGGGGCCATTCAACTGGAACACGACGACCAATCCACTTTCCAGGAAACTGTTCATCTAGCTGACATGTTCCCTGAGTTTTTCCAGCAAGATGGTGCACCACCACATTATGGGTGTCAGGTCCGAGCATTCCTAGATGAACAGTTTCCCCCCTCACATATACTAATGTGCCACAAACAGGAAGTTAATATCACCAACCATTCCCATTTTATTAAGGTGTATCCATATAAATGGCCCACCCTGTACACTGCCAGTAAATCATGGTGCTACATGTCATCAATCAGTGATAAACCATCATATTAAATAAAATAATATTCCATGGCGCTCACCATTAACAATAGCCACAAAAAAAAAATTGTGCTTCATTGCAGGTAACACTTGGGAAGCAAACACATGTAGATCAGCTAATGGCTGTTTTGTGTCCTCTGACGCTTTCTCAAGGCCAATCTACATGTGTTTGTTTCCTTTGTATTATCTGCAATGTGTTAAGTGACATGGATATCTCTTTATTTTGATGTTTATGTGTAAAGACCATATACAGTATATGATGTATTTCTATTTATGACTTCTTACATATGTGTCATGACGCTGCATGTCTGCCTTTCCCTATTGAATGGGGAACCTGTTGTGAAAAATTTGAATCCCACCCAAGGACTAAAATAAAGAACTGAGCATCACTTCCCTGACAGATTCAGCGCTGGCCCTCAGGTTCTTTTGTTTACCCTGCTGCAAGGGTGACGTCACATCAACAACACTAGATTGCTGCAGGCTCCAAGGTCACAAACGTAAAAATATAGGGGGTAATTTATTATTCTGAAATACACCTAAATTAGGCATATTTCAGGCGTAACAGTTGCGCCACTGTCTGCGACTTCGCCCTGCTGACGCCAGGTCTAAAATGGGAGGGCAGGGAAGGGGACACTCCGGAAGACTAGTCTCATTCACCATTTTCTATGCCTGTTTTAAGTTTAAAAAATGGTCTAAATGTAGGACAGCTCAGAAGCTATGACTTTTTACCACCGCAGTAGTGTTGTAAGTACTTTGACAATTGTCCCTCAATGACTTTTTAGTTTTAGTTTAGGTATTAAGCAGTAAGTAAGCAATATAGAGTCATTAGCTGTCAGAATCAGTTTAAAATCTATAGTGTTAGAAACAGATATGTGTATAACATAATTAGAATTGAAAAAAAATATTATTTTCTTACCAGTAATAGATTTACTTAGTCCCTTGATAGCAGCAGCATGTGCTGCAGTCATGGGCATATACAATGAAAGGCATTGCATCATTGCATGATGGCTTCTTAGTAATCATGAAAGAAGTCCAAATTTGTGTTTTTAATTCAGAGATTGCAGATCATGTTAATTGTTGCACTTAATGTTAGTCTGATTTCCTCTCGTTCGTAACAGTGTTGTCATGACTGAGGAGATTGGGAGAGGTGTGGCTGGCTATCAAGGGGCCAGTTTTTAGTTTTTTTTCTAATTATAATATACACTTATCTATGCTACTTTTATTTTATTTTGTATAAGTAAAGTTTTTCAGTATTAAGTATTTCTGTTATATTTAATTACTTAGAGACATAGAGTCTAAGAAGTAGGAGTATGAGATGGGAAGCTTAGAGGTAGTGGAAGAAACAAGGGGTTAAGGAGGAGAGGAAATAATAGGTGGATGAGAGAAGAGGAGTTGAAGGCTGAGTAGGAGAATGAAGAGGGAGGTAATTGAGACTGAGGTGAAGGATGAGAAAGGAGGATTTAGAAACTAAGAAGGGGGAGGAGGTATATAAAGTAGAATAAGAGAGGACAATATTCAATGTTTATTAGTTTTGGAACTCATTGGGGGGCATTTATCAACACTGGTGTTTCTATACACCAATCTTGATCTCACTGTGCTCTGGAGTAAGATGTGCCTAATTTATTAAGAGGCAGATGCCTTTTTATTAAATCTGGTGCATCAATGGCACTCTGAGCTGAAGAAATTACAGTCTATGACAGCTAGGGGCTGTCAAAGACTTGAGGTATAACTTACTCCAGTTCCTGGCGTATGTTATATTATACTCAGAGGGCTGCGATGGGCCCTGCCCTCTCCCTCTAAGTGCCTCTTGTTCCTCACCATTTTAAAAATATTGGTAGGAAGCTCAAAAAGTCACAAGTTATGCATGATTATGGTGAGCACCATCATTTGTGACTTTTTACCGCCGCTGTAGTGTTGTAAGTACTTTGATAAATGACCCTCAATGATTTTTTAGTTTAGGTATTATGGAGTAAGTAAGCAATATAGAGTCATTAGCTGTCAGAATTAGTTCAAAATCTATAGTATTAGTAACAGATATGTGTATAAAATAATTAGAAATGAAAAAATATATATTTACTTACCAGTAATAGATTTACTTAGTCCCTTGATAGCAGCAGCATGTGCTGCAGTCATGGGCATATACAATGAAAGTCATTGCATGATGGCTTCTTATTAATCATGAAAGAAGTCCAAATTTGTGATTTTAATTCAGAGATTGCAGATTATGTTAATTGTTACACTTAATGTTAGTCTGATTTCCTCTCGTTCGTAACAGTGTTGTTATGACCGATGAGGAGATTCGAAGAGGTGTGGCTGGCTATCAAGGGGAATGATGAGGAGGCCAGTTTTATTTTTCTTTCTAATTATAATATACACATATCTATGCTACTTTTGTTTTATTTTGTATAAGTAAAGTTTGTCAGTATTAAGTAGTGCGCATTTCTGTTAGATTTAATTACTTAGAGACATAGAGTCTAAGAAGTAGGAGTATGAGATGGGAAGCTTAGAAGGTAGTGGAAGAGACAAGGGGTTAAGGAGGAGAGGAAATAATAGATGGATGGGAGAAGAGGAGTTGAAGGCTGAGTAGGAGAATGAAGAGGGAGGTAATTGAGACTGAGGTGAAGGATGAGAAAGGAGGATTTAGAAACTAAGAAGGGGGAGGAGGTATATAAAGTAGAATAAGAGAGGACAGTATTCAATGTTTATTAGTTTTGGAACTCATTGGGGGGCATTTATCAACACTGGTGTTTCCATACACCAATCTTGAACTTCCTGTGCTCTGGAGTAAGATGTACCTAATTTATTAAGAGGAAGATGCCTTTTTATTAAATCTGGTGCATCTCTGGCACACTGTGCGGCAGAAATTACAGTCATGGCCAGCAAGGGGCTGTCAAAGACTTGAGGTATAACTTACTCCAGTTCCTGGCGTATGATATAGTAAACTCAGAGGGCTGCGATGGGCCCTGCCCTCTCCTTCTAAGTGCCTCTTGTTCCTCACCATTTTAAAAATATTGGTGGGAAGCTCAAAAAGTCGCAAGTTATGCATGAATATGGTGAGCAACATCACTCGTGACTTTTTACCACCGCTGTAGTTGTAAGTACTTTGATAAATGACCCTCAATGATTTTTTTGTTTTAGTTTAGGTATTAAGGAGTAAGTAAGCAATATAGAGTCATTAGCTGTCAGAATTAGTTCAAAATCTATAGTGTTAGAAACAGATATGTGTATAAAATAATTTGAAATGAAAAAATATATATTTACTTACCAGTAATAGATTTACTTAGTCCCTTGATAGCAGCTGCATATGCTGCAGTCATGGGAATATTTAATTAAAGTCATTGCATGATGGCTTCTTATTAATCATGAAAGAAGTCCAAATTTGTGATTTTAATTCAGAGATTGCAGATTATGTTAATTGTTACACTTAATGTTAGTCTGATTTCCTCTCGTTTGTAACAGTGTTGTTATGACCGATGAGGAGATTCGGAGAGGTGTGGCTGGCTATCAAGGGGAATGATGAGGAGGCCATTTTTTTCTAATTATAATATACACATATCTATGCTACTTTTGTTTTATTTTGTATAAGTAAAGTTTGTCAGTATTAAGTAGTGCGCATTTCTGTTAGATTTAATTACTTAGAGACATAGAGTCTAAGAAGTAGGATTATGAGATGGGAAGCTTAGAAGGTAGTGGAAGAGACAAGGGGTTAAGGAGGAGAGGAAATAATAGGTGGATGGGAGAAGAGGAGTTGAAGGCTGAGTAGGAGAATGAAGAGGGAGGTAATTGAGACTGAGGTGAAGGATGAGAAAGGAGGATTTAGAAACTAAGAAGGGGGAGGAGGTATATAAAGTAGAATAAGAGAGGACAGTATTCAATGTTTATTAGTTTTGAAACTCATTGGGGGGCATTTATTAACACTGGTGTTTCTATACACCAATCTTGATCTCCCTGTGCTCTGGAGTAAGATGTGCCTAATTTATTAAGAGGCAGATGCCTTTTTATTAAATCTGGTGCATCTCTGGCACTCTGAGCTGAAGAAATTACAGTCTATGCCAGCTAGGGGCTGTCAAAGACTTGAGGTATAACTTACTCCAGTTTCTGGCATATGATATAGTAAACTCAGAGGGCTGCGATGGGCCCTGCCCTCTCCCTCTAAGTGCCTCTTGTTCCTCACCATTTTAAAAGTATTGGTGGGAAGCTCAAAAAGTCACAAGTTATGCATGAATATGGTGAGCACCATCACTCGTGACTTTTTACCGCCGCTATAGTGTTGTAAGTACTTTGATAAATGACCCTCAATGATTTTTTAGTTTTAGTTTAGTTATTAAGAAGTAAGTAAGCAATATAGAGTCATTAGCTGTCAGAATTAGTTCAAAATCTATAGTTTTAGAAACAGATATGTGTATAAAATAATTAGAAATGAAAAAATATATATTTACTTACCAGTAGGGATGAGCGAACCCGAACTGTATAGTTCGGGTTCGTACCGAATTTTGGGGTGTCCGTGACACGGACCCGAACCCGAACATTTTCGTAAAAGTCCGGGTTCGGGTTCGGTGTTCGGCGCTTTCTTGGCGCTTTTTGAAAGGCTGCAAAGCAGCCAATCAACAAGCGTCATACTACTTGCCCCAAGAGGCCATCACAGCCTTGCCTACTATTGGCATGGCTGTGATTGGCCAGTGCAGCATGTGACCCAGCCTCTATATAAGCTTGGGTCACGTAGCGCTGCACGTCACTCTGCTGATTCAAGCATAGGGAGAGGTTGCAGCTGCGACGTTAGGGCGAGATTAGGCAGATTAACTCCTCCAAAAGACTTCATTCTGTGATCGATCTGCAGCTGTGGATCATTGAAGTGCTATTATTGACTTGCTCACTTTTTTGAGGCTGCCCAGAGCGTTTTTAGATCACTTTTTTTCTGGGGTGATCGGCGGCCATTTTGTGACTTGTGGTGCGCCAGCACAAGCTATCACCAAGTGTATTTAACCATCGATAGTGTGGTTATTTTGTGCTATATCCTACATCAGCTGCAGGCTGAGCCTGTGTCACCGAAGTGCATTTAACCATCAACAGTCTGGTTATTTTTTGGCCATATACTACATCAGCTGCAGGCTGAGCCTGTTTCACCCAAGTGCATTTAACCATCAACAGTCTGATTATTTTTTGGCCATATACTACATCAGCTGCAGACTGAGCCTGTGTCACCGAAGTGCATTTAACCATCAACAGTCTGGTTATTTTTTGGCCATATATTACATCAGGGGCAAGTTGAACCTGTCACCCAGCGCCTAAAAAATAGACCTGACATTTCTATTCAACCAAATCTGCACAGTTTTAGCTGGTCAAGTTATTTGTAGTGACCGTCAAAGCAGACTTTTTGTTCTGGGTTGAAAAAGCATTCCCAAATTTGCCATTCTGAAAATAACTAGTTTGTGGTATTTCAGGCCTACTTTAAATCTAACCCAAAAAGAAAATCTTACATTGAAGTTATTGATAGTATCATTCAGAAAAACCTAAGACACACGCTAGCGTGCTGATAGAAGTGTCATTCTGTGATTAAACCTATAACTGTCACACAGCGCAAAAAAAAACCAGGTCTCACATCTCTATTCAACCAAATCTGCACAGTTTTAGCTGGTCAAGTTATTTGTAGTGACCGTCAAAGCAGACTTTTTGTTCTGGGTTGAAAAAGCATTCCCAAATTTGCCATTCTGAAAATAACTAGTTTGTGGTATTTCAGGCCTACTTGAAATCTATCCCAAAAAGAAAATCTTACATTGAAGTTATTGATAGTATCATTCAGAAAAACCTAAGACACACGCTAGCGTGCTGATAGAAGTGTCATTCTGTGATTAAACCTATAACTGTCACACAGCGCAAAAAAAAACAGGTCTCACATCTCTATTCAACCAAATCTGCACAGTTTTAGCTGGTCAAGTTATTTGTAGTGACCGTCAAAGCAGACTTTTTGTTCTGGGTTGAAAAAGCATTCCCAAATTTGCCATTCTGAAAATATCTAGTTTGTGGTATTTCAGGCCTACTTGAAATCTATCGCAAAAAGAAAATCTTACATTGAAGTTATTGATAGTATCTTTCAGAAAAACCTAAGACACACGCTAGCGTGCTGATAGAAGTGTCATTCTGTGATTAAACCTATAACTGTCACACAGCGCAAAAAAAAAACAGGTCTCACATCTCTATTCAACCAAATCTGCACAGTTTTAGCTGGTCAAGTTATTTGTAGTGACCGTCAAAGCAGACTTTTTGTTCTGGGTTGAAAAAGCATTCCCAAATTTGCCATTCTGAAAATAACTAGTTTGTGGTATTTCAGGCCTACTTGAAATCTATCCCAAAAAGAAAATCTTACATTGAAGTTATTGATAGTATCATTCAGAAAAACCTAAGACACACGCTAGCGTGCTGATAGAAGTGTCATTCTGTGATTAAACCTATAACTGTCACACAGCGCAAAAAAAAACAGGTCTCACATCTCTATTCAACCAATTCTGCACAGTTTTAGCTGGTCAAGTTATTTGTAGTGACCGTCAAAGCAGACTTTTTGTTCTGGGTTGAAAAAGCATTCCCAAATTTGCCATTCTGAAAATAACTAGTTTGTGGTATTTCAGGCCTACTTGAAATCTATCCCGAAAAGAAAATCTTACATTGAAGTTATTGATAGTATCATTCAGAAAAACCTAAGACACACGCTCGCGTGCTGATAGAAGTGTCATTCTGTGATTAAACCTATAACTGTCACACAGCGCAAAAAAAAACAGGTCTCACATCTCTATTCAACCAAATCTGCACAGTTTTAGCTGGTCAAGTTATTTGTAGTGACCGTCAAAGCAGACTTTTTGTTCTGGGTTGAAAAAGCATTCCCAAATTTGCCATTCTGAAAATAAGTAGTTTGTGGTATTTCAGGCCTACTTGAAATCTATCCCAAAAAGAAAATCTTACATTGAAGTTATTGATAGTATCATTCAGAAAAACCTAAGACACACGCTAGCGTGCTGATAGAAGTGTCATTCTGTGATTAAACCTATAACTGTCACACAGCGCAAAAAAAAAAACAGGTCTCACATCTCTATTCAACCAAATCTGCACAGTTTTTGCTGGTCAAGTTATTTGTAGTGACCGTCAAAGCAGACTTTTTGTTCTGGGTTGAAAAAGCATTCCCAAATTTGCCATTCTGAAAATAACTAGTTTGTGGTATTTCAGGCCTACTTGAAATCTATCCCAAAAAGAAAATCTTACATTGAAGTTATTGATAGTATCATTCAGAAAAACCTAAGACACACGCTAGCGTGCTGATAGAAGTGTCATTCTGTGATTAAACCTATAACTGTCACACAGCGCAAAAAAAAACAGGTCTCACATCTCTATTCAACCAAATCTGCACAGTTTTAGCTGGTCAAGTTATTTGTAGTGACCGTCAAAGCAGACTTTTTGTTCTGGGTTGAAAAAGCATTCCCAAATTTGCCATTCTGAAAATAACTAGTTTGTGGTATTTCAGGCCTACTTGAAATCTATCCCAAAAAGAAAATCTTACATTGAAGTTATTGATAGTATCATTCAGAAAAACCTAAGACACACGCTAGCGTGCTGATAGAAGTGTCATTCTGTGATTAAACCTATAACTGTCACACAGCGCAAAAAAAAAACAGGTCTCACATCTCTATTCAACCAAATCTGCACAGTTTTAGCTGGTCAAGTTATTTGTAGTGACCGTCAAAGCAGACTTTTTGTTCTGGGTTGAAAAAGCATTCCCAAATTTGCCATTCTGAAAATAACTAGTTTGTGGTATTTCAGGCCTACTTGAAATCTATCCCAAAAAGAAAATCTTACATTGAAGTTATTGATAGTATCATTCAGAAAAACCTAAGACACACGCTAGCGTGCTGATAGAAGTGTCATTCTGTGATTAAACCTATAACTGTCACACAGCGCAAAAAAAAACAGGTCTCACATCTCTATTCAACCAAATCTGCACAGTTTTAGCTGGTCAAGTTATTTGTAGTGACCGTCAAAGCAGACTTTTTGTTCTGGGTTGAAAAAGCATTCCCAAATTTGCCATTCTGAAAATAACTAGTTTGTGGTATTTCAGGCCTACTTGAAATCTATCCCAAAAAGAAAATCTTACATTGAAGTTATTGATAGTATCATTCAGAAAAACCTAAGACACACGCTAGCGTGCTGATAGAAGTGTCATTCTGTGATTAAACCTATAACTGTCACACAGCGCAAAAAAAAAACAGGTCTCACATCTCTATTCAACCAAATCTGCACAGTTTTAGCTGGTCAAGTTATTTGTAGTGACCGTCAAAGCAGACTTTTTGTTCTGGGTTGAAAAAGCATTCCCAAATTTGCCATTCTGAAAATAACTAGTTTGTGGTATTTCAGGCCTACTTGAAATCTATCCCAAAAAGAAAATCTTACATTGAAGTTATTGATAGTATCATTCAGAAAAACCTAAGACACACGCTAGCGTGCTGATAGAAGTGTCATTCTGTGATTAAACCTATAACTGTCACACAGCGCAAAAAAAAACAGGTCTCACATCTCTATTCAACCAAATCTGCACAGTTTTAGCTGGTCAAGTTATTTGTAGTGACCGTCAAAGCAGACTTTTTGTTCTGGGTTGAAAAAGCATTCCCAAATTTGCCATTCTGAAAATAACTAGTTTGTGGTATTTCAGGCCTACTTGAAATCTATCCCAAAAAGAAAATCTTACATTGAAGTTATTGATAGTATCATTCAGAAAAACCTAAGACACACGCTAGCGTGCTGATAGAAGTGTCATTCTGTGATTAAACCTATAACTGTCACACAGCGCAAAAAAAAACAGGTCTCACATCTCTATTCAACCAAATCTGCACAGTTTTAGCTGGTCAAGTTATTTGTAGTGACCGTCAAAGCAGACTTTTTGTTCTGGGTTGAAAAAGCATTCCCAAATTTGCCATTCTGAAAATAACTAGTTTGTGGTATTTCAGGCCTACTTGAAATCTATCCCAAAAAGAAAATCTTACATTGAAGTTATTGATAGTATCATTCAGAAAAACCTAAGACACACGCTAGCGTGCTGATAGAAGTGTCATTCTGTGATTAAACCTATAACTGTCACACAGCGCAAAAAAAAACAGGTCTCACATCTCTATTCAACCAAATCTGCACAGTTTTAGCTGGTCAAGTTATTTGTAGTGACCGTCAAAGCAGACTTTTTGTTCTGGGTTGAAAAAGCATTCCCAAATTTGCCATTCTGAAAAAAACTAGTTTGTGGTATTTCAGGCCTACTTGAAATCTATCCCGAAAAGAAAATCTTACATTGAAGTTATTGATAGTATCTTTCAGAAAAACCTAAGACACACGCTAGCGTGCTGATAGAAGTGTCATTCTGTGATTAAACCTATAACTGTCACACAGCGCAAAAAAAAACAGGTCTCACATCTCTATTCAACCAAATCTGCACAGTTTTAGCTGGTCAAGTTATTTGTAGTGACCGTCAAAGCAGACTTTTTGTTCTGGGTTGAAAAAGCATTCCCAAATTTGCCATTCTGAAAATAACTAGTTTGTGGTATTTCAGGCCTACTTGAAATCTATCCCAAAAAGAAAATCTTACATTGAAGTTATTGATAGTATCATTCAGAAAAACCTAAGACACACGCTAGCGTGCTGATAGCAGTGTCATTCTGTGATTAAACCTATAACTGTCACACAGCGCAAAAAAAAACAGGTCTCACATCTCTATTCAACCAATTCTGCACAGTTTTAGCTGGTCAAGTTATTTGTAGTGACCGTCAAAGCAGACTTTTTGTTCTGGGTTGAAAAAGCATTCCCAAATTTGCCATTCTGAAAAAAACTAGTTTGTGGTATTTCAGGCCTACTTGAAATCTATCCCGAAAAGAAAATCTTACATTGAGGTTATTGATAGTATCATTCAGAAAAACCTAAGACACACGCTAGCGTGCTGATAGAAGTGTCATTCTGTGATTAAACCTATAACTGTAACACAGCGCAAAAAAAAACAGGTCTCACATCTCTATTCAACCAAATCTGCACAGTTTTAGCTGGTCAAGTTATTTGTAGTGACCGTCAAAGCAGACTTTTTGTTCTGGGTTGAAAAAGCATTCCCAAATTTGCCATTCTGAAAATAACTAGTTTGTGGTATTTCAGGCCTACTTGAAATCTATCCCAAAAAGAAAATCTTACATTGAAGTTATTGATAGTATCATTCAGAAAAACCTAAGACACACGCTAGCGTGCTGATAGAAGTGTCATTCTGTGAATAAACCTATAACTGTCACACAGCGCAAAAAAAAACAGGTCTCACATCTCTATTCAACCAAATCTGCACAGTTTTAGCTGGTCAAGTTATTTGTAGTGACCGTCAAAGCAGACTTTTTGTTCTGGGTTGAAAAAGCATTCCCAAATTTGCCATTCTAAAAATAACTAGTTTGTGGTATTTCAGGCCTACTTGAAATCTATCCCAAAAAGAAAATCTTACATTGAAGTTATTGATAGTATCATTCAGAAAAACCTAAGACACACGCTAGCGTGCTGATAGAAGTGTCATTCTGTGATTAAACCTATAACTGTCACACAGCGCAAAAAATAACAGGTCTCACATCTCTATTCAACCAAATCTGCACAGTTTTAGCTGGTCAAGTTATTTGTAGTGACCGTCAAAGCAGACTTTTTGTTCTGGGTTGAAAAAGCATTCCCAAATTTGCCATTCTGAAAATAACTAGTTTGTGGTATTTCAGGCCTACTTGAAATCTATCCCAAAAAGAAAATCTTACATTGAAGTTATTGATAGTATCATTCAGAAAAACCTAAGACACACGCTAGCGTGCTGATAGAAGTGTCATTCTGTGATTAAACCTATAACTGTCACACAGCGCAAAAAAAAACAGGTCTCACATCTCTATTCAACCAAATCTGCACAGTTTTAGCTGGTCAAGTTATTTGTAGTGACCGTCAAAGCAGACTTTTTGTTCTGGGTTGAAAAAGCATTCCCAAATTTGCCATTCTGAAAATAACTAGTTTGTGGTATTTCAGGCCTACTTGAAATCTATCCCAAAAAGAAAATCTTACATTGAAGTTATTGATAGTATCATTCAGAAAAACCTAAGACACACGCTAGCGTGCTGATAGAAGTGTCATTCTGTGATTAAACCTATAACTGTCACACAGCGCAAAAAAAAACAGGTCTCACATCTCTATTCAACCAAATCTGCACAGTTTTAGCTGGTCAAGTTATTTGTAGTGACCGTCAAAGCAGACTTTTTGTTCTGGGTTGAAAAAGCATTCCCAAATTTGCCATTCTGAAAATAACTAGTTTGTGGTATTTCAGGCCTACTTGAAATCTATCCCAAAAAGAAAATCTTACATTGAAGTTATTGATAGTATCATACAGAAAAACCTAAGACACACGCTAGCGTGCTGATAGAAGTGTCATTCTGTGAATAAACCTATAACTGTCACACAGCGCAAAAAAAAAACAGGTCTCACATCTCTATTCAACCAAATCTGCACAGTTTTAGCTGGTCAAGTTATTTGTAGTGACCGTCAAAGCAGACTTTTTGTTCTGGGTTGAAAAAGCATTTCCAAATTTGCCATTTTGAAAATAACTAGTTTGTGGTATTTCAGGCCTACTTGAAATCTATCCCAAAAAGAAAATCTTACATTGAAGTTATTGATAGTATCATTCAGAAAAACCTAAGACACACGCTAGCGTGCTGATAGAAGTGTCATTCTGTGATTAAACCTATAACTTTCACACAGCGCAAAAAAAAAACAGGTCTCACATCTCTATTCAACCAAATCTGCACAGTTTTAGCTGGTCAAGTTATTTGTAGTGACCGTCAAAGCAGACTTTTTGTTCTGGGTTGAAAAAGCATTCCCAAATTTGCCATTCTGAAAATAACTAGTTTGTGGTATTTCAGGCCTACTTGAAATCTATCCCAAAAAGATAATCTTACATTGAAGTTATTGATAGTATCATTCAGAAAAACCTAAGACACACGCTAGCGTGCTAATAGAAGTTTCATTCTGTGATTAAACCTATAACTGTCACACAGCACAAAAAAAAACAGGTCTCACATCTCTATTCAACCAAATCTGCACAGTTTTAGCTGGTCAAGTTATTTGTAGTGACCGTCAAAGCAGACTTTTTGTTCTGGGTTGAAAAAGCATTCCCAAATTTGCCATTCTGAAAATAACTAGTTTGTGGTATTTCAGGCCTACTTGAAATCTATCCCAAAAAGAAAATCTTACATTGAAGTTATTGATAGTATCATTCAGAAAAACCTAAGACACACGCTAGCGTGCTGATAGAAGTGTCATTCTGTGATTAAACCTATAACTGTCACACAGCGCAAAAAAAAACAGGTCTCACATCTCTATTCAACCAAATCTGCACAGTTTTAGCTGGTCAAGTTATTTGTAGTGACCGTCAAAGCAGACTTTTTGTTCTGGGTTGAAAAAGCATTCCCAAATTTGCCATTCTGAAAATAACTAGTTTGTGGTATTTCAGGCCTACTTGAAATCTATCCCAAAAAGAAAATCTTACATTGAAGTTATTGATAGTATCATACAGAAAAACCTAAGACACACGCTAGCGTGCTGATAGAAGTGTCATTCTGTGAATAAACCTATAACTGTCACACAGCGCAAAAAAAAAACAGGTCTCACATCTCTATTCAACCAAATCTGCACAGTTTTAGCTGGTCAAGTTATTTGTAGTGACCGTCAAAGCAGACTTTTTGTTCTGGGTTGAAAAAGCATTTCCAAATTTGCCATTTTGAAAATAACTAGTTTGTGGTATTTCAGGCCTACTTGAAATCTATCCCAAAAAGAAAATCTTACATTGAAGTTATTGATAGTATCATTCAGAAAAACCTAAGACACACGCTAGCGTGCTGATAGAAGTGTCATTCTGTGATTAAACCTATAACTTTCACACAGCGCAAAAAAAAAACAGGTCTCACATCTCTATTCAACCAAATCTGCACAGTTTTAGCTGGTCAAGTTATTTGTAGTGACCGTCAAAGCAGACTTTTTGTTCTGGGTTGAAAAAGCATTCCCAAATTTGCCATTCTGAAAATAACTAGTTTGTGGTATTTCAGGCCTACTTGAAATCTATCCCAAAAAGATAATCTTACATTGAAGTTATTGATAGTATCATTCAGAAAAACCTAAGACACACGCTAGCGTGCTAATAGAAGTTTCATTCTGTGATTAAACCTATAACTGTCACACAGCACAAAAAAAAAACAGGTCTCACATCTCTATTCAACCAAATCTGCACAGTTTTAGCTGGTCAAGTTATTTGTAGTGACCGTCAAAGCAGACTTTTTGTTCTGGGTTGAAAAAGCATTCCCAAATTTGCCATTCTGAAAATAACTAGTTTGTGGTATTTCAGGCCTACTTGAAATCTATCCCAAAAAGAAAATCTTACATTGAAGTTATTGATAGTATCATTCAGAAAAACCTAAGACACACGCTAGCGTGCTGATAGAAGTGTCATTCTGTGATTAAACCTATAACTGTCACACAGCGCAAAAAAAAACAGGTCTCACATCTCTATTCAACCAAATCTGCACAGTTTTAGCTGGTCAAGTTATTTGTAGTGACCGTCAAAGCAGACTTTTTGTTCTGGGTTGAAAAAGCATTCCCAAATTTGCCATTCTGAAAATAACTAGTTTGTGGTATTTCAGGCCTACTTGAAATCTATCCCAAAAAGAAAATCTTACATTGAAGTTATTGATAGTATCATTCAGAAAAACCTAAGACACACGCTAGCGTGCTGATAGAAGTGTCATTCTGTGATTAAACCTATAACTGTCACACAGCGCAAAAAAAAACAGGTCTCACATATCTATTCAACCAAATCTGCACAGTTTTAGCTGGTCAAGTTATTTGTAGTGACCGTCAAAGCAGACTTTTTGTTCTGGGTTGAAAAAGCATTCCCAAATTTGCCATTCTGAAAATAACTAGTTTGTGGTATTTCAGGCCTACTTGAAATCTATCCCAAAAAGATAATCTTACATTGAAGTTATTGATAGTATCATTCAGAAAAACCTAAGACACACGCTAGCGTGCTAATAGAAGTGTCATTCTGTGATTAAACCTATAACTGTCACACAGCGCAAAAAAAAACAGGTCTCACATCTCTATTCAACCAAATCTGCACAGTTTTAGCTGGTCAAGTTATTTGTAGTGACCGTCAAAGCAGACTTTTTGTTCTGGGTTGAAAAAGCATTCCCAAATTTGCCATTCTGAAAATAACTAGTTTGTGGTATTTCAGGCCTACTTGAAATCTATCCCAAAAAGAAAATCTTACATTGAAGTTATTGATAGTATCATTCAGAAAAACCTAAGACACACGCTAGCGTGCTGATAGAAGTGTCATTCTGTGATTAAACCTATAACTGTCACACAGCGCAAAAAAAAACAGGTCTCACATCTCTATTCAACCAAATCTGCACAGTTTTAGCTGGTCAAGTTATTTGTAGTGACCGTCAAAGCAGACTTTTTGTTCTGGGTTGAAAAAGCATTCCCAAATTTGCCATTCTGAAAATAACTAGTTTGTGGTATTTCAGGCCTACTTGAAATCTATCCCAAAAAGAAAATCTTACATTGAAGTTATTGATAGTATCATTCAGAAAAACCTAAGACACACGCTAGCGTGCTGATAGAAGTGTCATTCTGTGATTAAACCTATAACTGTCACACAGCGCAAAAAAAAAACAGGTCTCACATCTCTATTCAACCAAATCTGCACAGTTTTAGCTGGTCAAGTTATTTGTAGTGACCGTCAAAGCAGACTTTTTGTTCTGGGTTGAAAAAGCATTCCTAAATTTGCCATTCTGAAAATAACTAGTTTGTGGTATTTCAGGCCTACTTGAAATCTATCCCAAAAAGAAAATCTTACATTGAAGTTATTGATAGTATCATTCAGAAAAACCTAAGACACACGCTAGCGTGCTGATAGAAGTGTCATTCTGTGATTAAACCTATAACTGTCACACAGCGCAAAAAAAAACAGGTCTCACATCTCTATTCAACCAAATCTGCACAGTTTTAGCTGGTCAAGTTATTTGTAGTGACCGTCAAAGCAGACTTTTTGTTCTGGGTTGAAAAAGCATTCCCAAATTTGCCATTCTGAAAATAACTAGTTTGTGGTATTTCAGGCCTACTTGAAATCTATCCCAAAAAGAAAATCTTACATTGAAGTTATTGATAGTATCATTCAGAAAAACCTAAGACACATGCTAGCGTGCTGATAGAAGTGTCATTCTGTAATTAAACCTATAACTGTCACACAGCGCAAAAAAAAACAGGTCTCACATCTCTATTCAACCAAATCTGGACAGTTTTAGCTGGTCAAGTTATTTGTAGTGACCGTCAAAGCAGACTTTTTGTTCTGGGTTGAAAAAGCATTCCCAAATTTGCCATTCTGAAAATAACTAGTTTGTGGTATTTCAGGCCTACTTGAAATCTATCCCAAAAAGAAAATCTTACATTGAAGTTATTGATAGTATCATTCAGAAAAACCTAAGACACACGCTAGCGTGCTGATAGAAGTGTCATTCTGTGATTAAACCTATAACTGTCACACAGCGCAAAAAAAAAACAGATCTCACATCTCTATTCAACCAAATCTGCACAGTTTTAGCTGGTCAAGTTATTTGTAGTGACTGTCAAAGCAGACTTTTCGTTCTGGGTTGAAAAAGCATTCCCAAATTTGCCATTCTGAAAATAACTAGTTTGTGGTATTTCAGGCCTACTTGAAATCTATCCCAAAAAGAAAATCTTACATTGAAGTTATTGATAATATCATTCAGAAAAACCTAAGACACACGCTAGCGTGCTGATAGAAGTGTCATTCTGTGAATAAACCTATAACTGTCACACAGCGCAAAAAAAAA
>NW_024400136.1:0-47868 GCF_905171765.1 Bufo bufo
ATGTTTTCCTGATGTAGTTTCAGCATTGTATACAGAACGCCACAGATTCTAGACACTATCTTAGGCCCAGATTGCTGGAATCTGCCATACACACACTGTTTTCTGACTTAGCACACTGCTGTCTACAGAACACCACAGATTAAAGACACTCTAGAGGGCCCAGAGCATTGGAATCTGCAATACCATGTTTCCTGATGTAGTTTCAGCATTGTATACAGAACGCCACAGATTCTAGACACTATCTTAGGCCCAGATTGCTGGAATCTGCCATACACACACTGTTTTCTGACTTAGCACACTGCTGTCTACAGAACACCACAGATTAAAGACACTCTAGAGGGCCCAGAGCATTGGAATCTGCAATACCATGTTTCCTGATGTAGTTTCAGCATTGTATACAGAACGCCACAGATTCTAGACACTATCTTAGGCCCAGATTGCTGGAATCTGCCATACACACACTGTTTTCTGACTTAGCACACTGCTGTCTACAGAACACCACAGATTAAAGACACTCTAGAGGGCCCAGAGCATTGGAATCTGCAATACCATGTTTCCTGATGTAGTTTCAGCATTGTATACAGAACGCCACAGATTCTAGACACTATCTTAGGCCCAGATTGCTGGAATCTGCCATACACACACTGTTTTCTGACTTAGCACACTGCTGTCTACAGAACACCACAGATTAAAGACACTCTAGAGGGCCCAGAGCATTGGAATCTGCAATACCATGTTTCCTGATGTAGTTTCAGCATTGTATACAGAACGCCACAGATTCTAGACACTATCTTAGGCCCAGATTGCTGGAATCTGCCATACACACACTGTTTTCTGACTTAGCACACTGCTGTCTACAGAACACCACAGATTAAAGACACTCTAGAGGGCCCAGAGCATTGGAATCTGCAATACCATGTTTCCTGATGTAGTTTCAGCATTGTATACAGAACGCCACAGATTCTAGACACTATCTTAGGCCCAGATTGCTGGAATCTGCCATACACACACTGTTTTCTGACTTAGCACACTGCTGTCTACAGAACACCACAGATTAAAGACACTCTAGAGGGCCCAGAGCATTGGAATCTGCAATACCATGTTTCCTGATGTAGTTTCAGCATTGTATACAGAACGCCACAGATTCTAGACACTATCTTAGGCCCAGATTGCTGGAATCTGCCATACACACACTGTTTTCTGACTTAGCACACTGCTGTCTACAGAACACCACAGATTAAAGACACTCTAGAGGGCCCAGAGCATTGGAATCTGCAATACCATGTTTCCTGATGTAGTTTCAGCATTGTATACAGAACGCCACAGATTCTAGACACTATCTTAGGCCCAGATTGCTGGAATCTGCCATACACACACTGTTTTCTGACTTAGCACACTGCTGTCTACAGAACACCACAGATTAAAGACACTCTAGAGGGCCCAGAGCATTGGAATCTGCAATACCATGTTTCCTGATGTAGTTTCAGCATTGTATACAGAACGCCACAGATTCTAGACACTATCTTAGGCCCAGATTGCTGGAATCTGCCATACACACACTGTTTTCTGACTTAGCACACTGCTGTCTACAGAACACCACAGATTAAAGACACTCTAGAGGGCCCAGAGCATTGGAATCTGCAATACCATGTTTCCTGATGTAGTTTCAGCATTGTATACAGAACGCCACAGATTCTAGACACTATCTTAGGCCCAGATTGCTGGAATCTGCCATACACACACTGTTTTCTGACTTAGCACACTGCTGTCTACAGAACACCACAGATTAAAGACACTCTAGAGGGCCCAGAGCATTGGAATCTGCAATACCATGTTTCCTGATGTAGTTTCAGCATTGTATACAGAACGCCACAGATTCTAGACACTATCTTAGGCCCAGATTGCTGGAATCTGCCATACACACACTGTTTTCTGACTTAGCACACTGCTGTCTACAGAACACCACAGATTAAAGACACTCTAGAGGGCCCAGAGCATTGGAATCTGCAATACCATGTTTCCTGATGTAGTTTCAGCATTGTATACAGAACGCCACAGATTCTAGACACTATCTTAGGCCCAGATTGCTGGAATCTGCCATACACACACTGTTTTCTGACTTAGCACACTGCTGTCTACAGAACACCACAGATTAAAGACACTCTAGAGGGCCCAGAGCATTGGAATCTGCAATACCATGTTTCCTGATGTAGTTTCAGCATTGTATACAGAACGCCACAGATTCTAGACACTATCTTAGGCCCAGATTGCTGGAATCTGCCATACACACACTGTTTTCTGACTTAGCACACTGCTGTCTACAGAACACCACAGATTAAAGACACTCTAGAGGGCCCAGAGCATTGGAATCTGCAATACCATGTTTCCTGATGTAGTTTCAGCATTGTATACAGAACGCCACAGATTCTAGACACTATCTTAGGCCCAGATTGCTGGAATCTGCCATACACACACTGTTTTCTGACTTAGCACACTGCTGTCTACAGAACACCACAGATTAAAGACACTCTAGAGCAGTGGTTCTCAACCTTTCTAAAGCCATGACCCCTTAATACAGTTCCTCATGTTGTGGTGACCCCCAACCATTACATTTTTTTCCTTGCTACGTCATAACTAATTTTGCTACTGTTATAAATTGTAATGTAAATATCTGATATGCAGGATGTATTTTTATTGCTACAAATTGAACATAATTAAAGCAGAGTAATTAATCACAAAGACAAAATGTTATATATTGTCAAATATTTATTTCTAATTACAAATAAATGAAATTTTGTATTGAAGCATGGTGTATAAATCAGTGGTGCTTCAAGTCCCCCCCAAATAAATAAATCAGAAGTGCTCAGGGTCCCCCAAATAAATAAATCAGCGGGGCTTCAGGTCTCCCCCAAATAAATAAATCAGCGGTGCTCAGGGTCCCCCAAATAAATAAATCAATGGTGCTCAGGGTCCCCCAAATAAATAAATCAGCGGTGCTTCATGTCCCCTCAAATAAATTAAGCCTTGCTCAGCCAAATAATTAAAATAAAATTAGCCAGGCTCAGCCAGGCTCAATTAAATCATTGGTGGCAGTGGTGCTCAGCAGCGGTGTCATTAACGAAAAAACTCGGACCTCAGCAGACAGGCGGCCCAACTTACCCGTCCAGACGTCAGGCTCCTTCAAGCACAGGCAGTGATAGGACATCACTTCCTGTGCGCGAGGATAAGGGGCCGCTGCCGTTGTGCGGGCGACCCACAATAGGAAGCCTCAGGCGACCCCCCAGAAAGGGCCGATCGACCCCCAAAGGGGTCGCGACCCCTAGGTTGAGAACCGCTGCTCTAGAGGGCCCAGAGCATTGGAATCTGCAATACCATGTTTCCTGATGTAGTTTCAGCATTGTATACAGAACGCCACAGATTCTAGACACTATCTTAGGCCCAGATTGCTGGAATCTGCCATACACACACTGTTTTCTGACTTAGCACACTGCTGTCTACAGAACACCACAGATTAAAGACACTCTAGAGGGCCCAGAGCATTGGAATCTGCAATACCATGTTTCCTGATGTAGTTTCAGCATTGTTTACAGAACGCCACAGATTCTAGACACTATCTTAGGCCCAGATTGCTGGAATCTGCCATACACACACTGTTTTCTGACTCAGCACACTGCTGTCTACAGAACACCACAGATTAAAGACACTCTAGAGGGCCCAGAGCATTGGAATCTGCAATACCATGTTTCCTGATGTAGTTTCAGCATTGTATACAGAACGCCACAGATTCTAGACACTATCTTAGGCCCAGATTGCTGGAATCTGCCATACACACACTGTTTTCTGACTTAGCACACTGCTGTCTACAGAACACCACAGATTAAAGACACTCTAGAGGGCCCAGAGCATTGGAATCTGCAATACCATGTTTCCTGATGTAGTTTCAGCATTGTATACAGAACGCCACAGATTCTAGACACTATCTTAGGCCCAGATTGCAGGAATCTGCCATACACACACTGTTTTCTGACTTAGCACACTGCTGTCTACAGAACACCACAGATTAAAGACACTCTAGAGGGCCCAGAGCATTGGAATCTGCAATACCATGTTTCCTGATGTAGTTTCAGCATTGTATACAGAACGCCACAGATTCTAGACACTATCTTAGGCCCAGATTGCTGGAATCTGCCATACACACACTGTTTTCTGACTTAGCACACTGCTGTCTACAGAACACCACAGATTAAAGACACTCTAGAGGGCCCAGAGCATTGGAATCTGCAATACCATGTTTCCTGATGTAGTTTCAGCATTGTATACAGAACGCCACAGATTCTAGACACTATCTTAGGCCCAGATTGCTGGAATCTGCCATACACACACTGTTTTCTGACTTAGCACACTGCTGTCTACAGAACACCACAGATTAAAGACACTCTAGAGGGCCCAGAGCATTGGAATCTGCAATACCATGTTTCCTGATGTAGTTTCAGCATTGTATACAGAACGCCACAGATTCTAGACACTATCTTAGGCCCAGATTGCTGGAATCTGCCATACACACACTGTTTTCTGACTTAGCACACTGCTGTCTACAGAACACCACAGATTAAAGACACTCTAGAGGGCCCAGAGCATTGGAATCTGCAATACCATGTTTCCTGATGTAGTTTCAGCATTGTATACAGAACGCCACAGATTCTAGACACTATCTTAGGCCCAGATTGCTGGAATCTGCCATACACACACTGTTTTCTGACTTAGCACACTGCTGTCTACAGAACACCACAGATTAAAGACACTCTAGAGGGCCCAGAGCATTGGAATCTGCAATACCATGTTTCCTGATGTAGTTTCAGCATTGTATACAGAACGCCACAGATTCTAGACACTATCTTAGGCCCACATTGCTGGAATCTGCCATACACACACTGTTTTCTGACTTAGCACACTGCTGTCTACAGAACACCACAGATTAAAGACACTCTAGAGGGCCCAGAGCATTGGAATCTGCAATACCATGTTTCCTGATGTAGTTTCAGCATTGTATACAGAACGCCACAGATTCTAGACACTATCTTAGGCCCAGATTGCTGGAATCTGCCATACACACACTGTTTTCTGACTTAGCACACTGCTGTCTACAGAACACCACAGATTAAAGACACTCTAGAGGGCCCAGAGCATTGGAATCTGCAATACCATGTTTCCTGATGTAGTTTCAGCATTGTATACAGAACGCCACAGATTCTAGACACTATCTTAGGCCCAGATTGCTGGAATCTGCCATACACACACTGTTTTCTGACTTAGCACACTGCTGTCTACAGAACACCACAGATTAAAGACACTCTAGAGGGCCCAGAGCATTGGAATCTGCAATACCATGTTTCCTGATGTAGTTTCAGCATTGTATACAGAACGCCACAGATTCTAGACACTATCTTAGGCCCAGATTGCTGGAATCTGCCATACACACACTGTTTTCTGACTTAGCACACTGCTGTCTACAGAACACCACAGATTAAAGACACTCTAGAGGGCCCAGAGCATTGGAATCTGCAATACCATGTTTCCTGATGTAGTTTCAGCATTGTATACAGAACGCCACAGATTCTAGACACTATCTTAGGCCCAGATTGCTGGAATCTGCCATACACACACTGTTTTCTGACTTAGCACACTGCTGTCTACAGAACACCACAGATTAAAGACACTCTAGAGGGCCCAGAGCATTGGAATCTGCAATACCATGTTTCCTGATGTAGTTTCAGCATTGTATACAGAACGCCACAGATTCTAGACACTATCTTAGGCCCAGATTGCTGGAATCTGCCATACACACACTGTTTTCTGACTTAGCACACTGCTGTCTACAGAACACCACAGATTAAAGACACTCTAGAGGGCCCAGAGCATTGGAATCTGCAATACCATGTTTCCTGATGTAGTTTCAGCATTGTATACAGAACGCCACAGATTCTAGACACTATCTTAGGCCCAGATTGCTGGAATCTGCCATACACACACTGTTTTCTGACTTAGCACACTGCTGTCTACAGAACACCACAGATTAAAGACACTCTAGAGGGCCCAGAGCATTGGAATCTGCAATACCATGTTTCCTGATGTAGTTTCAGCATTGTATACAGAACGCCACAGATTCTAGACACTATCTTAGGCCCACATTGCTGGAATCTGCCATACACACACTGTTTTCTGACTCAGCACACTGCTGTCTACAGAACACCACAGATTAAAGACACTCTAGAGGGCCCAGAGCATTGGAATCTGCAATACCATGTTTCCTGATGTAGTTTCAGCATTGTATACAGAACGCCACAGATTCTAGACACTATCTTAGGCCCACATTGCTGGAATCTGCCATACACACACTGTTTTCTGACTTAGCACACTGCTGTCTACAGAACACCACAGATTAAAGACACTCTAGAGGGCCCAGAGCATTGGAATCTGCAATACCATGTTTCCTGATGTAGTTTCAGCATTGTATACAGAACGCCACAGATTCTAGACACTATCTTAGGCCCAGATTGCTGGAATCTGCCATACACACACTGTTTTCTGACTTAGCACACTGCTGTCTACAGAACACCACAGATTAAAGACACTCTAGAGGGCCCAGAGCATTGGAATCTGCAATACCATGTTTCCTGATGTAGTTTCAGCATTGTATACAGAACGCCACAGATTCTAGACACTATCTTAGGCCCAGATTGCTGGAATCTGCCATACACACACTGTTTTCTGACTTAGCACACTGCTGTCTACAGAACACCACAGATTAAAGACACTCTAGAGGGCCCAGAGCATTGGAATCTGCAATACCATGTTTCCTGATGTAGTTTCAGCATTGTATACAGAACGCCACAGATTCTAGACACTATCTTAGGCCCAGATTGCTGGAATCTGCCATACACACACTGTTTTCTGACTTAGCACACTGCTGTCTACAGAACACCACAGATTAAAGACACTCTAGAGGGCCCAGAGCATTGGAATCTGCAATACCATGTTTCCTGATGTAGTTTCAGCATTGTATACAGAACGCCACAGATTCTAGACACTATCTTAGGCCCAGATTGCTGGAATCTGCCATACACACACTGTTTTCTGACTTAGCACACTGCTGTCTACAGAACACCACAGATTAAAGACACTCTAGAGGGCCCAGAGCATTGGAATCTGCAATACCATGTTTCCTGATGTAGTTTCAGCATTGTATACAGAACGCCACAGATTCTAGACACTATCTTAGGCCCAGATTGCTGGAATCTGCCATACACACACTGTTTTCTGACTTAGCACACTGCTGTCTACAGAACACCACAGATTAAAGACACTCTAGAGGGCCCAGAGCATTGGAATCTGCAATACCATGTTTCCTGATGTAGTTTCAGCATTGTATACAGAACGCCACAGATTCTAGACACTATCTTAGGCCCACATTGCTGGAATCTGCCATACACACACTGTTTTCTGACTTAGCACACTGCTGTCTACAGAACACCACAGATTAAAGACACTATAGAGGGCCCAGAGCATTGGAATCTGCAATACCATGTTTCCTGATGTAGTTTCAGCATTGTATACAGAACGCCACAGATTCTAGACACTATCTTAGGCCCAGATTGCTGGAATCTGCCATACACACACTGTTTTCTGACTCAGCACACTGCTGTCTACAGAACACCACAGATTAAAGACACTCTAGAGGGCCCAGAGCATTGGAATCTGCAATACCATGTTTCCTGATGTAGTTTCAGCATTGTATACAGAACGCCACAGATTCTAGACACTATCTTAGGCCCACATTGCTGGAATCTGCCATACACACACTGTTTTCTGACTTAGCACACTGCTGTCTACAGAACACCACAGATTAAAGACACTCTAGAGGGCCCAGAGCATTGGAATCTGCAATACCATGTTTCCTGATGTAGTTTCAGCATTGTATACAGAACGCCACAGATTCTAGACACTATCTTAGGCCCAGATTGCTGGAATCTGCCATACACACACTGTTTTCTGACTTAGCACACTGCTGTCTACAGAACACCACAGATTAAAGACACTCTAGAGGGCCCAGAGCATTGGAATCTGCAATACCATGTTTCCTGATGTAGTTTCAGCATTGTATACAGAACGCCACAGATTCTAGACACTATCTTAGGCCCAGATTGCTGGAATCTGCCATACACACACTGTTTTCTGACTTAGCACACTGCTGTCTACAGAACACCACAGATTAAAGACACTCTAGAGGGCCCAGAGCATTGGAATCTGCAATACCATGTTTCCTGATGTAGTTTCAGCATTGTATACAGAACGCCACAGATTCTAGACACTATCTTAGGCCCAGATTGCTGGAATCTGCCATACACACACTGTTTTCTGACTTAGCACACTGCTGTCTACAGAACACCACAGATTAAAGACACTCTAGAGGGCCCAGAGCATTGGAATCTGCAATACCATGTTTCCTGATGTAGTTTCAGCATTGTATACAGAACGCCACAGATTCTAGACACTATCTTAGGCCCAGATTGCTGGAATCTGCCATACACACACTGTTTTCTGACTCAGCACACTGCTGTCTACAGAACACCACAGATTAAAGACACTCTAGAGGGCCCAGAGCATTGGAATCTGCAATACCATGTTTCCTGATGTAGTTTCAGCATTGTATACAGAACGCCACAGATTCTAGACACTATCTTAGGCCCAGATTGCTGGAATCTGCCATACACACACTGTTTTCTGACTTAGCACACTGCTGTCTACAGAACACCACAGATTAAAGACACTCTAGAGGGCCCAGAGCATTGGAATCTGCAATACCATGTTTCCTGATGTAGTTTCAGCATTGTATACAGAACGCCACAGATTCTAGACACTATCTTAGGCCCAGATTGCTGGAATCTGCCATACACACACTGTTTTCTGACTTAGCACACTGCTGTCTACAGAACACCACAGATTAAAGACACTCTAGAGGGCCCAGAGCATTGGAATCTGCAATACCATGTTTCCTGATGTAGTTTCAGCATTGTATACAGAACGCCACAGATTCTAGACACTATCTTAGGCCCAGATTGCTGGAATCTGCCATACACACACTGTTTTCTGACTTAGCACACTGCTGTCTACAGAACACCACAGATTAAAGACACTCTAGAGGGCCCAGAGCATTGGAATCTGCAATACCATGTTTCCTGATGTAGTTTCAGCATTGTATACAGAACGCCACAGATTCTAGACACTATCTTAGGCCCAGATTGCTGGAATCTGCCATACACACACTGTTTTCTGACTTAGCACACTGCTGTCTACAGAACACCACAGATTAAAGACACTCTAGAGGGCCCAGAGCATTGGAATCTGCAATACCATGTTTCCTGATGTAGTTTCAGCATTGTATACAGAACGCCACAGATTCTAGACACTATCTTAGGCCCAGATTGCTGGAATCTGCCATACACACACTGTTTTCTGACTTAGCACACTGCTGTCTACAGAACACCACAGATTAAAGACACTCTAGAGGGCCCAGAGCATTGGAATCTGCAATACCATGTTTCCTGATGTAGTTTCAGCATTGTATACAGAACGCCACAGATTCTAGACACTATCTTAGGCCCAGATTGCTGGAATCTGCCATACACACACTGTTTTCTGACTTAGCACACTGCTGTCTACAGAACACCACAGATTAAAGACACTCTAGAGGGCCCAGAGCATTGGAATCTGCAATACCATGTTTCCTGATGTAGTTTCAGCATTGTATACAGAACGCCACAGATTCTAGACACTATCTTAGGCCCAGATTGCTGGAATCTGCCATACACACACTGTTTTCTGACTTAGCACACTGCTGTCTACAGAACACCACAGATTAAAGACACTCTAGAGGGCCCAGAGCATTGGAATCTGCAATACCATGTTTCCTGATGTAGTTTCAGCATTGTATACAGAACGCCACAGATTCTAGACACTATCTTAGGCCCAGATTGCTGGAATCTGCCATACACACACTGTTTTCTGACTCAGCACACTGCTGTCTACAGAACACCACAGATTAAAGACACTCTAGAGGGCCCAGAGCATTGGAATCTGCAATACCATGTTTCCTGATGTAGTTTCAGCATTGTATACAGAACGCCACAGATTCTAGACACTATCTTAGGCCCACATTGCTGGAATCTGCCATACACACACTGTTTTCTGACTTAGCACACTGCTGTCTACAGAACACCACAGATTAAAGACACTCTAGAGGGCCCAGAGCATTGGAATCTGCAATACCATGTTTCCTGATGTAGTTTCAGCATTGTATACAGAACGCCACAGATTCTAGACACTATCTTAGGCCCAGATTGCTGGAATCTGCCATACACACACTGTTTTCTGACTCAGCACACTGCTGTCTACAGAACACCACAGATTAAAGACACTCTAGAGGGCCCAGAGCATTGGAATCTGCAATACCATGTTTCCTGATGTAGTTTCAGCATTGTATACAGAACGCCACAGATTCTAGACACTATCTTAGGCCCAGATTGCTGGAATCTGCCATACACACACTGTTTTCTGACTTAGCACACTGCTGTCTACAGAACACCACAGATTAAAGACACTCTAGAGGGCCCAGAGCATTGGAATCTGCAATACCATGTTTCCTGATGTAGTTTCAGCATTGTATACAGAACGCCACAGATTCTAGACACTATCTTAGGCCCAGATTGCTGGAATCTGCCATACACACACTGTTTTCTGACTTAGCACACTGCTGTCTACAGAACACCACAGATTAAAGACACTATAGAGGGCCCAGAGCATTGGAATCTGCAATACCATGTTTCCTGATGTAGTTTCAGCATTGTATACAGAACGCCACAGATTCTAGACACTATCTTAGGCCCAGATTGCTGGAATCTGCCATACACACACTGTTTTCTGACTTAGCACACTGCTGTCTACAGAACACCACAGATTAAAGACACTCTAGAGGGCCCAGAGCATTGGAATCTGCAATACCATGTTTCCTGATGTAGTTTCAGCATTGTATACAGAACGCCACAGATTCTAGACACTATCTTAGGCCCAGATTGCTGGAATCTGCCATACACACACTGTTTTCTGACTCAGCACACTGCTGTCTACAGAACACCACAGATTAAAGACACTCTAGAGGGCCCAGAGCATTGGAATCTGCAATACCATGTTTCCTGATGTAGTTTCAGCATTGTATACAGAACGCCACAGATTCTAGACACTATCTTAGGCCCAGATTGCTGGAATCTGCCATACACACACTGTTTTCTGACTTAGCACACTGGTGTCTACAGAACACCACAGATTAAAGACACTCTAGAGCAGTGGTTCTCAACCTTTCTAAAGCCATGACCCCTTAATACAGTTCCTCATGTTGTGGTGACCCCCAACCATTACATTTTTTTCCTTGCTACGTCATAACTAATTTTGCTACTGTTATAAATTGTAATGTAAATATCTGATATGCAGGATGTATTTTTATTGCTACAAATTGAACATAATTAAAGCAGAGTAATTAATCACAAAGACAAAATGTTATATATTGTCAAATATTTATTTCTAATTACAAATAAATGAAATTTTGTATTGAAGCATGGTGTATAAATCAGTGGTGCTTCAAGTCCCCCCCAAATAAATAAATCAGAAGTGCTCAGGGTCCCCCAAATAAATAAATCAGCGGGGCTTCAGGTCTCCCCCAAATAAATAAATCAGCGGTGCTCAGGGTCCCCCAAATAAATAAATCAATGGTGCTCAGGGTCCCCCAAATAAATAAATCAGCGGTGCTTCATGTCCCCTCAAATAAATTAAGCCTTGCTCAGCCAAATAATTAAAATAAAATTAGCCAGGCTCAGCCAGGCTCAATTAAATCATTGGTGGCAGTGGTGCTCAGCAGCGGTGTCATTAACGAAAAAACTCGGACCTCAGCAGACAGGCGGCCCAACTTACCCGTCCAGACGTCAGGCTCCTTCAAGCACAGGCAGTGATAGGACATCACTTCCTGTGCGCGAGGATAAGGGGCCGCTGCCGTTGTGCGGGCGACCCACAATAGGAAGCCTCAGGCGACCCCCCAGAAAAGGCCGATCGACCCCCAAAGGGGTCGCGACCCCTAGGTTGAGAACCGCTGCTCTAGAGGGCCCAGAGCATTGGAATCTGCAATACCATGTTTCCTGATGTAGTTTCAGCATTGTATACAGAACGCCACAGATTCTAGACACTATCTTAGGCCCAGATTGCTGGAATCTGCCATACACACACTGTTT
This sequence comes from Bufo bufo, assembly GCF_905171765.1. Classification (NCBI taxonomy): domain Eukaryota; kingdom Metazoa; phylum Chordata; class Amphibia; order Anura; family Bufonidae; genus Bufo; species Bufo bufo. Next base: position 12,336 of record NW_024400136.1, read on the forward strand.
TCTGACTTAGCACACTGCTGTCTACAGAACACCACAGATTAAAGACACTCTAGAGGGCCCAGAGCATTGGAATCTGCAATACCATGTTTCCTGATGTAGTTTCAGCATTGTTTACAGAACGCCACAGATTCTAGACACTATCTTAGGCCCAGATTGCTGGAATCTGCCATACACACACTGTTTTCTGACTCAGCACACTGCTGTCTACAGAACACCACAGATTAAAGACACTCTAGAGGGCCCAGAGCATTGGAATCTGCAATACCATGTTTCCTGATGTAGTTTCAGCATTGTATACAGAACGCCACAGATTCTAGACACTATCTTAGGCCCAGATTGCTGGAATCTGCCATACACACACTGTTTTCTGACTTAGCACACTGCTGTCTACAGAACACCACAGATTAAAGACACTCTAGAGGGCCCAGAGCATTGGAATCTGCAATACCATGTTTCCTGATGTAGTTTCAGCATTGTATACAGAACGCCACAGATTCTAGACACTATCTTAGGCCCAGATTGCTGGAATCTGCCATACACACACTGTTTTCTGACTCAGCACACTGCTGTCTACAGAACACCACAGATTAAAGACACTCTAGAGGGCCCAGAGCATTGGAATCTGCAATACCATGTTTCCTGATGTAGTTTCAGCATTGTATACAGAACGCCACAGATTCTAGACACTATCTTAGGCCCAGATTGCTGGAATCTGCCATACACACACTGTTTTCTGACTTAGCACACTGCTGTCTACAGAACACCACAGATTAAAGACACTCTAGAGGGCCCAGAGCATTGGAATCTGCAATACCATGTTTCCTGATGTAGTTTCAGCATTGTATACAGAACGCCACAGATTCTAGACACTATCTTAGGCCCAGATTGCTGGAATCTGCCATACACACACTGTTTTCTGACTTAGCACACTGCTGTCTACAGAACACCACAGATTAAAGACACTCTAGAGGGCCCAGAGCATTGGAATCTGCAATACCATGTTTCCTGATGTAGTTTCAGCATTGTATACAGAACGCCACAGATTCTAGACACTATCTTAGGCCCAGATTGCTGGAATCTGCCATACACACACTGTTTTCTGACTTAGCACACTGCTGTCTACAGAACACCACAGATTAAAGACACTCTAGAGGGCCCAGAGCATTGGAATCTGCAATACCATGTTTCCTGATGTAGTTTCAGCATTGTATACAGAACGCCACAGATTCTAGACACTATCTTAGGCCCAGATTGCTGGAATCTGCCATACACACACTGTTTTCTGACTTAGCACACTGCTGTCTACAGAACACCACAGATTAAAGACACTCTAGAGGGCCCAGAGCATTGGAATCTGCAATACCATGTTTCCTGATGTAGTTTCAGCATTGTATACAGAACGCCACAGATTCTAGACACTATCTTAGGCCCACATTGCTGGAATCTGCCATACACACACTGTTTTCTGACTCAGCACACTGCTGTCTACAGAACACCACAGATTAAAGACACTCTAGAGGGCCCAGAGCATTGGAATCTGCAATACCATGTTTCCTGATGTAGTTTCAGCATTGTATACAGAACGCCACAGATTCTAGACACTATCTTAGGCCCAGATTGCTGGAATCTGCCATACACACACTGTTTTCTGACTTAGCACACTGCTGTCTACAGAACACCACAGATTAAAGACACTCTAGAGGGCCCAGAGCATTGGAATCTGCAATACCATGTTTCCTGATGTAGTTTCAGCATTGTATACAGAACGCCACAGATTCTAGACACTATCTTAGGCCCAGATTGCTGGAATCTGCCATACACACACTGTTTTCTGACTCAGCACACTGCTGTCTACAGAACACCACAGATTAAAGACACTCTAGAGGGCCCAGAGCATTGGAATCTGCAATACCATGTTTCCTGATGTAGTTTCAGCATTGTATACAGAACGCCACAGATTCTAGACACTATCTTAGGCCCAGATTGCTGGAATCTGCCATACACACACTGTTTTCTGACTTAGCACACTGCTGTCTACAGAACACCACAGATTAAAGACACTCTAGAGGGCCCAGAGCATTGGAATCTGCAATACCATGTTTCCTGATGTAGTTTCAGCATTGTATACAGAACGCCACAGATTCTAGACACTATCTTAGGCCCAGATTGCTGGAATCTGCCATACACACACTGTTTTCTGACTTAGCACACTGCTGTCTACAGAACACCACAGATTAAAGACACTCTAGAGGGCCCAGAGCATTGGAATCTGCAATACCATGTTTCCTGATGTAGTTTCAGCATTGTATACAGAACGCCACAGATTCTAGACACTATCTTAGGCCCAGATTGCTGGAATCTGCCATACACACACTGTTTTCTGACTTAGCACACTGCTGTCTACAGAACACCACAGATTAAAGACACTCTAGAGGGCCCAGAGCATTGGAATCTGCAATACCATGTTTCCTGATGTAGTTTCAGCATTGTATACAGAACGCCACAGATTCTAGACACTATCTTAGGCCCAGATTGCTGGAATCTGCCATACACACACTGTTTTCTGACTCAGCACACTGCTGTCTACAGAACACCACAGATTAAAGACACTCTAGAGGGCCCAGAGCATTGGAATCTGCAATACCATGTTTCCTGATGTAGTTTCAGCATTGTATACAGAACGCCACAGATTCTAGACACTATCTTAGGCCCAGATTGCTGGAATCTGCCATACACACACTGTTTTCTGACTTAGCACACTGCTGTCTACAGAACACCACAGATTAAAGACACTCTAGAGGGCCCAGAGCATTGGAATCTGCAATACCATGTTTCCTGATGTAGTTTCAGCATTGTATACAGAACGCCACAGATTCTAGACACTATCTTAGGCCCAGATTGCTGGAATCTGCCATACACACACTGTTTTCTGACTCAGCACACTGCTGTCTACAGAACACCACAGATTAAAGACACTCTAGAGGGCCCAGAGCATTGGAATCTGCAATACCATGTTTCCTGATGTAGTTTCAGCATTGTATACAGAACGCCACAGATTCTAGACACTATCTTAGGCCCAGATTGCTGGAATCTGCCATACACACACTGTTTTCTGACTTAGCACACTGCTGTCTACAGAACACCACAGATTAAAGACACTCTAGAGGGCCCAGAGCATTGGAATCTGCAATACCATGTTTCCTGATGTAGTTTCAGCATTGTATACAGAACGCCACAGATTCTAGACACTATCTTAGGCCCAGATTGCTGGAATCTGCCATACACACACTGTTTTCTGACTTAGCACACTGCTGTCTACAGAACACCACAGATTAAAGACACTCTAGAGGGCCCAGAGCATTGGAATCTGCAATACCATGTTTCCTGATGTAGTTTCAGCATTGTATACAGAACGCCACAGATTCTAGACACTATCTTAGGCCCAGATTGCTGGAATCTGCCATACACACACTGTTTTCTGACTTAGCACACTGCTGTCTACAGAACACCACAGATTAAAGACACTCTAGAGGGCCCAGAGCATTGGAATCTGCAATACCATGTTTCCTGATGTAGTTTCAGCATTGTATACAGAACGCCACAGATTCTAGACACTATCTTAGGCCCAGATTGCTGGAATCTGCCATACACACACTGTTTTCTGACTTAGCACACTGCTGTCTACAGAACACCACAGATTAAAGACACTCTAGAGGGCCCAGAGCATTGGAATCTGCAATACCATGTTTCCTGATGTAGTTTCAGCATTGTATACAGAACGCCACAGATTCTAGACACTATCTTAGGCCCAGATTGCTGGAATCTGCCATACACACACTGTTTTCTGACTTAGCACACTGCTGTCTACAGAACACCACAGATTAAAGACACTCTAGAGGGCCCAGAGCATTGGAATCTGCAATACCATGTTTCCTGATGTAGTTTCAGCATTGTATACAGAACGCCACAGATTCTAGACACTATCTTAGGCCCAGATTGCTGGAATCTGCCATACACACACTGTTTTCTGACTTAGCACACTGCTGTCTACAGAACACCACAGATTAAAGACACTCTAGAGGGCCCAGAGCATTGGAATCTGCAATACCATGTTTCCTGATGTAGTTTCAGCATTGTATACAGAACGCCACAGATTCTAGACACTATCTTAGGCCCAGATTGCTGGAATCTGCCATACACACACTGTTTTCTGACTTAGCACACTGCTGTCTACAGAACACCACAGATTAAAGACACTCTAGAGGGCCCAGAGCATTGGAATCTGCAATACCATGTTTCCTGATGTAGTTTCAGCATTGTATACAGAACGCCACAGATTCTAGACACTATCTTAGGCCCAGATTGCTGGAATCTGCCATACACACACTGTTTTCTGACTTAGCACACTGCTGTCTACAGAACACCACAGATTAAAGACACTCTAGAGGGCCCAGAGCATTGGAATCTGCAATACCATGTTTCCTGATGTAGTTTCAGCATTGTATACAGAACGCCACAGATTCTAGACACTATCTTAGGCCCACATTGCTGGAATCTGCCATACACACACTGTTTTCTGACTTAGCACACTGCTGTCTACAGAACACCACAGATTAAAGACACTCTAGAGGGCCCAGAGCATTGGAATCTGCAATACCATGTTTCCTGATGTAGTTTCAGCATTGTATACAGAACGCCACAGATTCTAGACACTATCTTAGGCCCAGATTGCTGGAATCTGCCATACACACACTGTTTTCTGACTCAGCACACTGCTGTCTACAGAACACCACAGATTAAAGACACTCTAGAGGGCCCAGAGCATTGGAATCTGCAATACCATGTTTCCTGATGTAGTTTCAGCATTGTATACAGAACGCCACAGATTCTAGACACTATCTTAGGCCCACATTGCTGGAATCTGCCATACACACACTGTTTTCTGACTTAGCACACTGCTGTCTACAGAACACCACAGATTAAAGACACTCTAGAGGGCCCAGAGCATTGGAATCTGCAATACCATGTTTCCTGATGTAGTTTCAGCATTGTATACAGAACGCCACAGATTCTAGACACTATCTTAGGCCCAGATTGCTGGAATCTGCCATACACACACTGTTTTCTGACTTAGCACACTGCTGTCTACAGAACACCACAGATTAAAGACACTCTAGAGGGCCCAGAGCATTGGAATCTGCAATACCATGTTTCCTGATGTAGTTTCAGCATTGTATACAGAACGCCACAGATTCTAGACACTATCTTAGGCCCACATTGCTGGAATCTGCCATACACACACTGTTTTCTGACTTAGCACACTGCTGTCTACAGAACACCACAGATTAAAGACACTCTAGAGGGCCCAGAGCATTGGAATCTGCAATACCATGTTTCCTGATGTAGTTTCAGCATTGTATACAGAACGCCACAGATTCTAGACACTATCTTAGGCCCAGATTGCTGGAATCTGCCATACACACACTGTTTTCTGACTTAGCACACTGCTGTCTACAGAACACCACAGATTAAAGACACTCTAGAGGGCCCAGAGCATTGGAATCTGCAATACCATGTTTCCTGATGTAGTTTCAGCATTGTATACAGAACGCCACAGATTCTAGACACTATCTTAGGCCCAGATTGCTGGAATCTGCCATACACACACTGTTTTCTGACTCAGCACACTGCTGTCTACAGAACACCACAGATTAAAGACACTCTAGAGCAGTGGTTCTCAACCTTTCTAAAGCCGTGACCCCTTAATACAGTTCCTCATGTTGTGGTGACCCCCAACCATTACATTTTTTTCCTTGCTACGTCATAACTAATTTTGCTACGGTTATGAATTGTAATGTAAATATCTGATATGCAGGATGTATTTTTATTGCTACAAATTGAACATAATTAAAGCAGAGTAATTAATCACAAAGACAAAATGTTATATATTGTCAAATATTTATTTCTAATTACAAATAAATGAAATTTTGTATTGAAGCATGGTGTATAAATCAGTGGTGCTTCAAGTCCCCCCCAAATAAATAAATCAGAAGTGCTCAGGGTCCCCCAAATAAATAAATCAGCGGGGCTTCAGGTCTCCCCCAAATAAATAAATCAGCGGTGCTCAGGGTCCCCCAAATAAATAAATCAATGGTGCTCAGGGTCCCCCAAATAAATAAATCAGCGGTGCTTCATGTCCCCTCAAATAAATTAAGCCTTGCTCAGCCAAATAATTAAAATAAAATTAGCCAGGCTCAGCCAGGCTCAATTAAATCATTGGTGGCAGTGGTGCTCAGCAGCGGTGTCATTAACGAAAAAACTCGGACCTCAGCAGACAGGCGGCCCAACTTACCCGTCCAGACGTCAGGCTCCTTCAAGCACAGGCAGTGATAGGACATCACTTCCTGTGCGCGAGGATAAGGGGCCGCTGCCGTTGTGCGGGCGACCCACAATAGGAAGCCTCAGGCGACCCCCCAGAAAAGGCCGATCGACCCCCAAAGGGGTCGCGACCCCTAGGTTGAGAACCGCTGCTCTAGAGGGCCCAGAGCATTGGAATCTGCAATACCATGTTTCCTGATGTAGTTTCAGCATTGTATACAGAACGCCACAGATTCTAGACACTATCTTAGGCCCAGATTGCTGGAATCTGCCATACACACACTGTTTTCTGACTTAGCACACTGCTGTCTACAGAACACCACAGATTAAAGACACTCTAGAGGGCCCAGAGCATTGGAATCTGCAATACCATGTTTCCTGATGTAGTTTCAGCATTGTTTACAGAACGCCACAGATTCTAGACACTATCTTAGGCCCAGATTGCTGGAATCTGCCATACACACACTGTTTTCTGACTCAGCACACTGCTGTCTACAGAACACCACAGATTAAAGACACTCTAGAGGGCCCAGAGCATTGGAATCTGCAATACCATGTTTCCTGATGTAGTTTCAGCATTGTATACAGAACGCCACAGATTCTAGACACTATCTTAGGCCCAGATTGCTGGAATCTGCCATACACACACTGTTTTCTGACTTAGCACACTGCTGTCTACAGAACACCACAGATTAAAGACACTCTAGAGGGCCCAGAGCATTGGAATCTGCAATACCATGTTTCCTGATGTAGTTTCAGCATTGTATACAGAACGCCACAGATTCTAGACACTATCTTAGGCCCAGATTGCTGGAATCTGCCATACACACACTGTTTTCTGACTCAGCACACTGCTGTCTACAGAACACCACAGATTAAAGACACTCTAGAGGGCCCAGAGCATTGGAATCTGCAATACCATGTTTCCTGATGTAGTTTCAGCATTGTATACAGAACGCCACAGATTCTAGACACTATCTTAGGCCCAGATTGCTGGAATCTGCCATACACACACTGTTTTCTGACTTAGCACACTGCTGTCTACAGAACACCACAGATTAAAGACACTCTAGAGGGCCCAGAGCATTGGAATCTGCAATACCATGTTTCCTGATGTAGTTTCAGCATTGTATACAGAACGCCACAGATTCTAGACACTATCTTAGGCCCAGATTGCTGGAATCTGCCATACACACACTGTTTTCTGACTTAGCACACTGCTGTCTACAGAACACCACAGATTAAAGACACTCTAGAGGGCCCAGAGCATTGGAATCTGCAATACCATGTTTCCTGATGTAGTTTCAGCATTGTATACAGAACGCCACAGATTCTAGACACTATCTTAGGCCCAGATTGCTGGAATCTGCCATACACACACTGTTTTCTGACTTAGCACACTGCTGTCTACAGAACACCACAGATTAAAGACACTCTAGAGGGCCCAGAGCATTGGAATCTGCAATACCATGTTTCCTGATGTAGTTTCAGCATTGTATACAGAACGCCACAGATTCTAGACACTATCTTAGGCCCAGATTGCTGGAATCTGCCATACACACACTGTTTTCTGACTTAGCACACTGCTGTCTACAGAACACCACAGATTAAAGACACTCTAGAGGGCCCAGAGCATTGGAATCTGCAATACCATGTTTCCTGATGTAGTTTCAGCATTGTATACAGAACGCCACAGATTCTAGACACTATCTTAGGCCCAGATTGCTGGAATCTGCCATACACACACTGTTTTCTGACTTAGCACACTGCTGTCTACAGAACACCACAGATTAAAGACACTCTAGAGGGCCCAGAGCATTGGAATCTGCAATACCATGTTTCCTGATGTAGTTTCAGCATTGTATACAGAACGCCACAGATTCTAGACACTATCTTAGGCCCAGATTGCTGGAATCTGCCATACACACACTGTTTTCTGACTTAGCACACTGCTGTCTACAGAACACCACAGATTAAAGACACTCTAGAGGGCCCAGAGCATTGGAATCTGCAATACCATGTTTCCTGATGTAGTTTCAGCATTGTATACAGAACGCCACAGATTCTAGACACTATCTTAGGCCCAGATTGCTGGAATCTGCCATACACACACTGTTTTCTGACTTAGCACACTGCTGTCTACAGAACACCACAGATTAAAGACACTCTAGAGGGCCCAGAGCATTGGAATCTGCAATACCATGTTTCCTGATGTAGTTTCAGCATTGTATACAGAACGCCACAGATTCTAGACACTATCTTAGGCCCAGATTGCTGGAATCTGCCATACACACACTGTTTTCTGACTTAGCACACTGCTGTCTACAGAACACCACAGATTAAAGACACTCTAGAGGGCCCAGAGCATTGGAATCTGCAATACCATGTTTCCTGATGTAGTTTCAGCATTGTATACAGAACGCCACAGATTCTAGACACTATCTTAGGCCCAGATTGCTGGAATCTGCCATACACACACTGTTTTCTGACTTAGCACACTGCTGTCTACAGAACACCACAGATTAAAGACACTCTAGAGGGCCCAGAGCATTGGAATCTGCAATACCATGTTTCCTGATGTAGTTTCAGCATTGTATACAGAACGCCACAGATTCTAGACACTATCTTAGGCCCAGATTGCTGGAATCTGCCATACACACACTGTTTTCTGACTTAGCACACTGCTGTCTACAGAACACCACAGATTAAAGACACTCTAGAGGGCCCAGAGCATTGGAATCTGCAATACCATGTTTCCTGATGTAGTTTCAGCATTGTATACAGAACGCCACAGATTCTAGACACTATCTTAGGCCCAGATTGCTGGAATCTGCCATACACACACTGTTTTCTGACTTAGCACACTGCTGTCTACAGAACACCACAGATTAAAGACACTCTAGAGGGCCCAGAGCATTGGAATCTGCAATACCATGTTTCCTGATGTAGTTTCAGCATTGTATACAGAACGCCACAGATTCTAGACACTATCTTAGGCCCAGATTGCTGGAATCTGCCATACACACACTGTTTTCTGACTTAGCACACTGCTGTCTACAGAACACCACAGATTAAAGACACTCTAGAGGGCCCAGAGCATTGGAATCTGCAATACCATGTTTCCTGATGTAGTTTCAGCATTGTATACAGAACGCCACAGATTCTAGACACTATCTTAGGCCCACATTGCTGGAATCTGCCATACACACACTGTTTTCTGACTTAGCACACTGCTGTCTACAGAACACCACAGATTAAAGACACTCTAGAGGGCCCAGAGCATTGGAATCTGCAATACCATGTTTCCTGATGTAGTTTCAGCATTGTATACAGAACGCCACAGATTCTAGACACTATCTTAGGCCCAGATTGCTGGAATCTGCCATACACACACTGTTTTCTGACTTAGCACACTGCTGTCTACAGAACACCACAGATTAAAGACACTCTAGAGGGCCCAGAGCATTGGAATCTGCAATACCATGTTTCCTGATGTAGTTTCAGCATTGTATACAGAACGCCACAGATTCTAGACACTATCTTAGGCCCAGATTGCTGGAATCTGCCATACACACACTGTTTTCTGACTCAGCACACTGCTGTCTACAGAACACCACAGATTAAAGACACTCTAGAGGGCCCAGAGCATTGGAATCTGCAATACCATGTTTCCTGATGTAGTTTCAGCATTGTATACAGAACGCCACAGATTCTAGACACTATCTTAGGCCCAGATTGCTGGAATCTGCCATACACACACTGTTTTCTGACTTAGCACACTGCTGTCTACAGAACACCACAGATTAAAGACACTCTAGAGGGCCCAGAGCATTGGAATCTGCAATACCATGTTTCCTGATGTAGTTTCAGCATTGTATACAGAACGCCACAGATTCTAGACACTATCTTAGGCCCAGATTGCTGGAATCTGCCATACACACACTGTTTTCTGACTTAGCACACTGCTGTCTACAGAACACCACAGATTAAAGACACTCTAGAGGGCCCAGAGCATTGGAATCTGCAATACCATGTTTCCTGATGTAGTTTCAGCATTGTATACAGAACGCCACAGATTCTAGACACTATCTTAGGCCCAGATTGCTGGAATCTGCCATACACACACTGTTTTCTGACTTAGCACACTGCTGTCTACAGAACACCACAGATTAAAGACACTCTAGAGGGCCCAGAGCATTGGAATCTGCAATACCATGTTTCCTGATGTAGTTTCAGCATTGTATACAGAACGCCACAGATTCTAGACACTATCTTAGGCCCAGATTGCTGGAATCTGCCATACACACACTGTTTTCTGACTTAGCACACTGCTGTCTACAGAACACCACAGATTAAAGACACTCTAGAGGGCCCAGAGCATTGGAATCTGCAATACCATGTTTCCTGATGTAGTTTCAGCATTGTATACAGAACGCCACAGATTCTAGACACTATCTTAGGCCCAGATTGCTGGAATCTGCCATACACACACTGTTTTCTGACTTAGCACACTGCTGTCTACAGAACACCACAGATTAAAGACACTCTAGAGGGCCCAGAGCATTGGAATCTGCAATACCATGTTTCCTGATGTAGTTTCAGCATTGTATACAGAACGCCACAGATTCTAGACACTATCTTAGGCCCAGATTGCTGGAATCTGCCATACACACACTGTTTTCTGACTTAGCACACTGCTGTCTACAGAACACCACAGATTAAAGACACTCTAGAGGGCCCAGAGCATTGGAATCTGCAATACCATGTTTCCTGATGTAGTTTCAGCATTGTATACAGAACGCCACAGATTCTAGACACTATCTTAGGCCCAGATTGCTGGAATCTGCCATACACACACTGTTTTCTGACTCAGCACACTGCTGTCTACAGAACACCACAGATTAAAGACACTCTAGAGGGCCCAGAGCATTGGAATCTGCAATACCATGTTTCCTGATGTAGTTTCAGCATTGTATACAGAACGCCACAGATTCTAGACACTATCTTAGGCCCAGATTGCTGGAATCTGCCATACACACACTGTTTTCTGACTTAGCACACTGCTGTCTACAGAACACCACAGATTAAAGACACTCTAGAGGGCCCAGAGCATTGGAATCTGCAATACCATGTTTCCTGATGTAGTTTCAGCATTGTATACAGAACGCCACAGATTCTAGACACTATCTTAGGCCCAGATTGCTGGAATCTGCCATACACACACTGTTTTCTGACTCAGCACACTGCTGTCTACAGAACACCACAGATTAAAGACACTCTAGAGGGCCCAGAGCATTGGAATCTGCAATACCATGTTTCCTGATGTAGTTTCAGCATTGTATACAGAACGCCACAGATTCTAGACACTATCTTAGGCCCAGATTGCTGGAATCTGCCATACACACACTGTTTTCTGACTTAGCACACTGCTGTCTACAGAACACCACAGATTAAAGACACTCTAGAGGGCCCAGAGCATTGGAATCTGCAATACCATGTTTCCTGATGTAGTTTCAGCATTGTATACAGAACGCCACAGATTCTAGACACTATCTTAGGCCCAGATTGCTGGAATCTGCCATACACACACTGTTTTCTGACTTAGCACACTGCTGTCTACAGAACACCACAGATTAAAGACACTCTAGAGGGCCCAGAGCATTGGAATCTGCAATACCATGTTTCCTGATGTAGTTTCAGCATTGTATACAGAACGCCACAGATTCTAGACACTATCTTAGGCCCAGATTGCTGGAATCTGCCATACACACACTGTTTTCTGACTTAGCACACTGCTGTCTACAGAACACCACAGATTAAAGACACTCTAGAGGGCCCAGAGCATTGGAATCTGCAATACCATGTTTCCTGATGTAGTTTCAGCATTGTATACAGAACGCCACAGATTCTAGACACTATCTTAGGCCCAGATTGCTGGAATCTGCCATACACACACTGTTTTCTGACTTAGCACACTGCTGTCTACAGAACACCACAGATTAAAGACACTCTAGAGGGCCCAGAGCATTGGAATCTGCAATACCATGTTTCCTGATGTAGTTTCAGCATTGTATACAGAACGCCACAGATTCTAGACACTATCTTAGGCCCAGATTGCTGGAATCTGCCATACACACACTGTTTTCTGACTTAGCACACTGCTGTCTACAGAACACCACAGATTAAAGACACTCTAGAGGGCCCAGAGCATTGGAATCTGCAATACCATGTTTCCTGATGTAGTTTCAGCATTGTATACAGAACGCCACAGATTCTAGACACTATCTTAGGCCCAGATTGCTGGAATCTGCCATACACACACTGTTTTCTGACTTAGCACACTGCTGTCTACAGAACACCACAGATTAAAGACACTCTAGAGGGCCCAGAGCATTGGAATCTGCAATACCATGTTTCCTGATGTAGTTTCAGCATTGTATACAGAACGCCACAGATTCTAGACACTATCTTAGGCCCAGATTGCTGGAATCTGCCATACACACACTGTTTTCTGACTTAGCACACTGCTGTCTACAGAACACCACAGATTAAAGACACTCTAGAGGGCCCAGAGCATTGGAATCTGCAATACCATGTTTCCTGATGTAGTTTCAGCATTGTATACAGAACGCCACAGATTCTAGACACTATCTTAGGCCCAGATTGCTGGAATCTGCCATACACACACTGTTTTCTGACTTAGCACACTGCTGTCTACAGAACACCACAGATTAAAGACACTCTAGAGGGCCCAGAGCATTGGAATCTGCAATACCATGTTTCCTGATGTAGTTTCAGCATTGTATACAGAACGCCACAGATTCTAGACACTATCTTAGGCCCAGATTGCTGGAATCTGCCATACACACACTGTTTTCTGACTTAGCACACTGCTGTCTACAGAACACCACAGATTAAAGACACTCTAGAGGGCCCAGAGCATTGGAATCTGCAATACCATGTTTCCTGATGTAGTTTCAGCATTGTATACAGAACGCCACAGATTCTAGACACTATCTTAGGCCCAGATTGCTGGAATCTGCCATACACACACTGTTTTCTGACTTAGCACACTGCTGTCTACAGAACACCACAGATTAAAGACACTCTAGAGGGCCCAGAGCATTGGAATCTGCAATACCATGTTTCCTGATGTAGTTTCAGCATTGTATACAGAACGCCACAGATTCTAGACACTATCTTAGGCCCAGATTGCTGGAATCTGCCATACACACACTGTTTTCTGACTTAGCACACTGCTGTCTACAGAACACCACAGATTAAAGACACTCTAGAGGGCCCAGAGCATTGGAATCTGCAATACCATGTTTCCTGATGTAGTTTCAGCATTGTATACAGAACGCCACAGATTCTAGACACTATCTTAGGCCCAGATTGCTGGAATCTGCCATACACACACTGTTTTCTGACTTAGCACACTGCTGTCTACAGAACACCACAGATTAAAGACACTCTAGAGGGCCCAGAGCATTGGAATCTGCAATACCATGTTTCCTGATGTAGTTTCAGCATTGTATACAGAACGCCACAGATTCTAGACACTATCTTAGGCCCAGATTGCTGGAATCTGCCATACACACACTGTTTTCTGACTTAGCACACTGCTGTCTACAGAACACCACAGATTAAAGACACTCTAGAGGGCCCAGAGCATTGGAATCTGCAATACCATGTTTCCTGATGTAGTTTCAGCATTGTATACAGAACGCCACAGATTCTAGACACTATCTTAGGCCCAGATTGCTGGAATCTGCCATACACACACTGTTTTCTGACTTAGCACACTGCTGTCTACAGAACACCACAGATTAAAGACACTCTAGAGGGCCCAGAGCATTGGAATCTGCAATACCATGTTTCCTGATGTAGTTTCAGCATTGTATACAGAACGCCACAGATTCTAGACACTATCTTAGGCCCAGATTGCTGGAATCTGCCATACACACACTGTTTTCTGACTCAGCACACTGCTGTCTACAGAACACCACAGATTAAAGACACTCTAGAGGGCCCAGAGCATTGGAATCTGCAATACCATGTTTCCTGATGTAGTTTCAGCATTGTATACAGAACGCCACAGATTCTAGACACTATCTTAGGCCCACATTGCTGGAATCTGCCATACACACACTGTTTTCTGACTTAGCACACTGCTGTCTACAGAACACCACAGATTAAAGACACTCTAGAGGGCCCAGAGCATTGGAATCTGCAATACCATGTTTCCTGATGTAGTTTCAGCATTGTATACAGAACGCCACAGATTCTAGACACTATCTTAGGCCCAGATTGCTGGAATCTGCCATACACACACTGTTTTCTGACTCAGCACACTGCTGTCTACAGAACACCACAGATTAAAGACACTCTAGAGGGCCCAGAGCATTGGAATCTGCAATACCATGTTTCCTGATGTAGTTTCAGCATTGTATACAGAACGCCACAGATTCTAGACACTATCTTAGGCCCACATTGCTGGAATCTGCCATACACACACTGTTTTCTGACTTAGCACACTGCTGTCTACAGAACACCACAGATTAAAGACACTATAGAGGGCCCAGAGCATTGGAATCTGCAATACCATGTTTCCTGATGTAGTTTCAGCATTGTATACAGAACGCCACAGATTCTAGACACTATCTTAGGCCCAGATTGCTGGAATCTGCCATACACACACTGTTTTCTGACTTAGCACACTGCTGTCTACAGAACACCACAGATTAAAGACACTCTAGAGGGCCCAGAGCATTGGAATCTGCAATACCATGTTTCCTGATGTAGTTTCAGCATTGTATACAGAACGCCACAGATTCTAGACACTATCTTAGGCCCAGATTGCTGGAATCTGCCATACACACACTGTTTTCTGACTCAGCACACTGCTGTCTACAGAACACCACAGATTAAAGACACTCTAGAGGGCCCAGAGCATTGGAATCTGCAATACCATGTTTCCTGATGTAGTTTCAGCATTGTATACAGAACGCCACAGATTCTAGACACTATCTTAGGCCCAGATTGCTGGAATCTGCCATACACACACTGTTTTCTGACTTAGCACACTGCTGTCTACAGAACACCACAGATTAAAGACACTCTAGAGCAGTGGTTCTCAACCTTTCTAAAGCCATGACCCCTTAATACAGTTCCTCATGTTGTGGTGACCCCCAACCATTACATTTTTTTCCTTGCTACGTCATAACTAATTTTGCTACTGTTATAAATTGTAATGTAAATATCTGATATGCAGGATGTATTTTTATTGCTACAAATTGAACATAATTAAAGCAGAGTAATTAATCACAAAGACAAAATGTTATATATTGTCAAATATTTATTTCTAATTACAAATAAATGAAATTTTGTATTGAAGCATGGTGTATAAATCAGTGGTGCTTCAAGTCCCCCCCAAATAAATAAATCAGAAGTGCTCAGGGTCCCCCAAATAAATAAATCAGCGGGGCTTCAGGTCTCCCCCAAATAAATAAATCAGCGGTGCTCAGGGTCCCCCAAATAAATAAATCAATGGTGCTCAGGGTCCCCCAAATAAATAAATCAGCGGTGCTTCATGTCCCCTCAAATAAATTAAGCCTTGCTCAGCCAAATAATTAAAATAAAATTAGCCAGGCTCAGCCAGGCTCAATTAAATCATTGGTGGCAGTGGTGCTCAGCAGCGGTGTCATTAACGAAAAAACTCGGACCTCAGCAGACAGGCGGCCCAACTTACCCGTCCAGACGTCAGGCTCCTTCAAGCACAGGCAGTGATAGGACATCACTTCCTGTGCGCGAGGATAAGGGGCCGCTGCCGTTGTGCGGGCGACCCACAATAGGAAGCCTCAGACGACCCCCCAGAAAAGGCCGATCGACCCCCAAAGGGGTCGCGACCCCTAGGTTGAGAACCGCTGCTCTAGAGGGCCCAGAGCATTGGAATCTGCAATACCATGTTTCCTGATGTAGTTTCAGCATTGTATACAGAACGCCACAGATTCTAGACACTATCTTAGGCCCAGATTGCTGGAATCTGCCATACACACACTGTTTTCTGACTTAGCACACTGCTGTCTACAGAACACCACAGATTAAAGACACTCTAGAGGGCCCAGAGCATTGGAATCTGCAATACCATGTTTCCTGATGTAGTTTCAGCATTGTTTACAGAACGCCACAGATTCTAGACACTATCTTAGGCCCAGATTGCTGGAATCTGCCATACACACACTGTTTTCTGACTCAGCACACTGCTGTCTACAGAACACCACAGATTAAAGACACTCTAGAGGGCCCAGAGCATTGGAATCTGCAATACCATGTTTCCTGATGTAGTTTCAGCATTGTATACAGAACGCCACAGATTCTAGACACTATCTTAGGCCCAGATTGCTGGAATCTGCCATACACACACTGTTTTCTGACTTAGCACACTGCTGTCTACAGAACACCACAGATTAAAGACACTCTAGAGGGCCCAGAGCATTGGAATCTGCAATACCATGTTTCCTGATGTAGTTTCAGCATTGTATACAGAACGCCACAGATTCTAGACACTATCTTAGGCCCAGATTGCTGGAATCTGCCATACACACACTGTTTTCTGACTCAGCACACTGCTGTCTACAGAACACCACAGATTAAAGACACTCTAGAGGGCCCAGAGCATTGGAATCTGCAATACCATGTTTCCTGATGTAGTTTCAGCATTGTATACAGAACGCCACAGATTCTAGACACTATCTTAGGCCCACATTGCTGGAATCTGCCATACACACACTGTTTTCTGACTTAGCACACTGCTGTCTACAGAACACCACAGATTAAAGACACTCTAGAGGGCCCAGAGCATTGGAATCTGCAATACCATGTTTCCTGATGTAGTTTCAGCATTGTATACAGAACGCCACAGATTCTAGACACTATCTTAGGCCCAGATTGCTGGAATCTGCCATACACACACTGTTTTCTGACTTAGCACACTGCTGTCTACAGAACACCACAGATTAAAGACACTCTAGAGGGCCCAGAGCATTGGAATCTGCAATACCATGTTTCCTGATGTAGTTTCAGCATTGTATACAGAACGCCACAGATTCTAGACACTATCTTAGGCCCAGATTGCTGGAATCTGCCATACACACACTGTTTTCTGACTTAGCACACTGCTGTCTACAGAACACCACAGATTAAAGACACTCTAGAGGGCCCAGAGCATTGGAATCTGCAATACCATGTTTCCTGATGTAGTTTCAGCATTGTATACAGAACGCCACAGATTCTAGACACTATCTTAGGCCCAGATTGCTGGAATCTGCCATACACACACTGTTTTCTGACTCAGCACACTGCTGTCTACAGAACACCACAGATTAAAGACACTCTAGAGGGCCCAGAGCATTGGAATCTGCAATACCATGTTTCCTGATGTAGTTTCAGCATTGTATACAGAACGCCACAGATTCTAGACACTATCTTAGGCCCAGATTGCTGGAATCTGCCATACACACACTGTTTTCTGACTTAGCACACTGCTGTCTACAGAACACCACAGATTAAAGACACTCTAGAGGGCCCAGAGCATTGGAATCTGCAATACCATGTTTCCTGATGTAGTTTCAGCATTGTATACAGAACGCCACAGATTCTAGACACTATCTTAGGCCCAGATTGCTGGAATCTGCCATACACACACTGTTTTCTGACTCAGCACACTGCTGTCTACAGAACACCACAGATTAAAGACACTCTAGAGGGCCCAGAGCATTGGAATCTGCAATACCATGTTTCCTGATGTAGTTTCAGCATTGTATACAGAACGCCACAGATTCTAGACACTATCTTAGGCCCAGATTGCTGGAATCTGCCATACACACACTGTTTTCTGACTTAGCACACTGCTGTCTACAGAACACCACAGATTAAAGACACTCTAGAGGGCCCAGAGCATTGGAATCTGCAATACCATGTTTCCTGATGTAGTTTCAGCATTGTATACAGAACGCCACAGATTCTAGACACTATCTTAGGCCCAGATTGCTGGAATCTGCCATACACACACTGTTTTCTGACTTAGCACACTGCTGTCTACAGAACACCACAGATTAAAGACACTCTAGAGGGCCCAGAGCATTGGAATCTGCAATACCATGTTTCCTGATGTAGTTTCAGCATTGTATACAGAACGCCACAGATTCTAGACACTATCTTAGGCCCAGATTGCTGGAATCTGCCATACACACACTGTTTTCTGACTTAGCACACTGCTGTCTACAGAACACCACAGATTAAAGACACTCTAGAGGGCCCAGAGCATTGGAATCTGCAATACCATGTTTCCTGATGTAGTTTCAGCATTGTATACAGAACGCCACAGATTCTAGACACTATCTTAGGCCCAGATTGCTGGAATCTGCCATACACACACTGTTTTCTGACTTAGCACACTGCTGTCTACAGAACACCACAGATTAAAGACACTCTAGAGGGCCCAGAGCATTGGAATCTGCAATACCATGTTTCCTGATGTAGTTTCAGCATTGTATACAGAACGCCACAGATTCTAGACACTATCTTAGGCCCAGATTGCTGGAATCTGCCATACACACACTGTTTTCTGACTTAGCACACTGCTGTCTACAGAACACCACAGATTAAAGACACTCTAGAGGGCCCAGAGCATTGGAATCTGCAATACCATGTTTCCTGATGTAGTTTCAGCATTGTATACAGAACGCCACAGATTCTAGACACTATCTTAGGCCCAGATTGCTGGAATCTGCCATACACACACTGTTTTCTGACTTAGCACACTGCTGTCTACAGAACACCACAGATTAAAGACACTCTAGAGGGCCCAGAGCATTGGAATCTGCAATACCATGTTTCCTGATGTAGTTTCAGCATTGTATACAGAACGCCACAGATTCTAGACACTATCTTAGGCCCAGATTGCTGGAATCTGCCATACACACACTGTTTTCTGACTTAGCACACTGCTGTCTACAGAACACCACAGATTAAAGACACTCTAGAGGGCCCAGAGCATTGGAATCTGCAATACCATGTTTCCTGATGTAGTTTCAGCATTGTATACAGAACGCCACAGATTCTAGACACTATCTTAGGCCCAGATTGCTGGAATCTGCCATACACACACTGTTTTCTGACTCAGCACACTGCTGTCTACAGAACACCACAGATTAAAGACACTCTAGAGGGCCCAGAGCATTGGAATCTGCAATACCATGTTTCCTGATGTAGTTTCAGCATTGTATACAGAACGCCACAGATTCTAGACACTATCTTAGGCCCAGATTGCTGGAATCTGCCATACACACACTGTTTTCTGACTTAGCACACTGCTGTCTACAGAACACCACAGATTAAAGACACTCTAGAGGGCCCAGAGCATTGGAATCTGCAATACCATGTTTCCTGATGTAGTTTCAGCATTGTATACAGAACGCCACAGATTCTAGACACTATCTTAGGCCCAGATTGCTGGAATCTGCCATACACACACTGTTTTCTGACTTAGCACACTGCTGTCTACAGAACACCACAGATTAAAGACACTCTAGAGGGCCCAGAGCATTGGAATCTGCAATACCATGTTTCCTGATGTAGTTTCAGCATTGTATACAGAACGCCACAGATTCTAGACACTATCTTAGGCCCAGATTGCTGGAATCTGCCATACACACACTGTTTTCTGACTTAGCACACTGCTGTCTACAGAACACCACAGATTAAAGACACTCTAGAGGGCCCAGAGCATTGGAATCTGCAATACCATGTTTCCTGATGTAGTTTCAGCATTGTATACAGAACGCCACAGATTCTAGACACTATCTTAGGCCCAGATTGCTGGAATCTGCCATACACACACTGTTTTCTGACTCAGCACACTGCTGTCTACAGAACACCACAGATTAAAGACACTCTAGAGGGCCCAGAGCATTGGAATCTGCAATACCATGTTTCCTGATGTAGTTTCAGCATTGTATACAGAACGCCACAGATTCTAGACACTATCTTAGGCCCAGATTGCTGGAATCTGCCATACACACACTGTTTTCTGACTTAGCACACTGCTGTCTACAGAACACCACAGATTAAAGACACTCTAGAGGGCCCAGAGCATTGGAATCTGCAATACCATGTTTCCTGATGTAGTTTCAGCATTGTATACAGAACGCCACAGATTCTAGACACTATCTTAGGCCCAGATTGCTGGAATCTGCCATACACACACTGTTTTCTGACTCAGCACACTGCTGTCTACAGAACACCACAGATTAAAGACACTCTAGAGGGCCCAGAGCATTGGAATCTGCAATACCATGTTTCCTGATGTAGTTTCAGCATTGTATACAGAACGCCACAGATTCTAGACACTATCTTAGGCCCAGATTGCTGGAATCTGCCATACACACACTGTTTTCTGACTTAGCACACTGCTGTCTACAGAACACCACAGATTAAAGACACTCTAGAGGGCCCAGAGCATTGGAATCTGCAATACCATGTTTCCTGATGTAGTTTCAGCATTGTATACAGAACGCCACAGATTCTAGACACTATCTTAGGCCCAGATTGCTGGAATCTGCCATACACACACTGTTTTCTGACTTAGCACACTGCTGTCTACAGAACACCACAGATTAAAGACACTCTAGAGGGCCCAGAGCATTGGAATCTGCAATACCATGTTTCCTGATGTAGTTTCAGCATTGTATACAGAACGCCACAGATTCTAGACACTATCTTAGGCCCAGATTGCTGGAATCTGCCATACACACACTGTTTTCTGACTTAGCACACTGCTGTCTACAGAACACCACAGATTAAAGACACTCTAGAGGGCCCAGAGCATTGGAATCTGCAATACCATGTTTCCTGATGTAGTTTCAGCATTGTATACAGAACGCCACAGATTCTAGACACTATCTTAGGCCCAGATTGCTGGAATCTGCCATACACACACTGTTTTCTGACTTAGCACACTGCTGTCTACAGAACACCACAGATTAAAGACACTCTAGAGGGCCCAGAGCATTGGAATCTGCAATACCATGTTTCCTGATGTAGTTTCAGCATTGTATACAGAACGCCACAGATTCTAGACACTATCTTAGGCCCAGATTGCTGGAATCTGCCATACACACACTGTTTTCTGACTTAGCACACTGCTGTCTACAGAACACCACAGATTAAAGACACTCTAGAGGGCCCAGAGCATTGGAATCTGCAATACCATGTTTCCTGATGTAGTTTCAGCATTGTATACAGAACGCCACAGATTCTAGACACTATCTTAGGCCCAGATTGCTGGAATCTGCCATACACACACTGTTTTCTGACTCAGCACACTGCTGTCTACAGAACACCACAGATTAAAGACACTCTAGAGGGCCCAGAGCATTGGAATCTGCAATACCATGTTTCCTGATGTAGTTTCAGCATTGTATACAGAACGCCACAGATTCTAGACACTATCTTAGGCCCACATTGCTGGAATCTGCCATACACACACTGTTTTCTGACTTAGCACACTGCTGTCTACAGAACACCACAGATTAAAGACACTCTAGAGGGCCCAGAGCATTGGAATCTGCAATACCATGTTTCCTGATGTAGTTTCAGCATTGTATACAGAACGCCACAGATTCTAGACACTATCTTAGGCCCAGATTGCTGGAATCTGCCATACACACACTGTTTTCTGACTTAGCACACTGCTGTCTACAGAACACCACAGATTAAAGACACTCTAGAGGGCCCAGAGCATTGGAATCTGCAATACCATGTTTCCTGATGTAGTTTCAGCATTGTATACAGAACGCCACAGATTCTAGACACTATCTTAGGCCCAGATTGCTGGAATCTGCCATACACACACTGTTTTCTGACTTAGCACACTGCTGTCTACAGAACACCACAGATTAAAGACACTCTAGAGGGCCCAGAGCATTGGAATCTGCAATACCATGTTTCCTGATGTAGTTTCAGCATTGTATACAGAACGCCACAGATTCTAGACACTATCTTAGGCCCAGATTGCTGGAATCTGCCATACACACACTGTTTTCTGACTTAGCACACTGCTGTCTACAGAACACCACAGATTAAAGACACTCTAGAGGGCCCAGAGCATTGGAATCTGCAATACCATGTTTCCTGATGTAGTTTCAGCATTGTATACAGAACGCCACAGATTCTAGACACTATCTTAGGCCCAGATTGCTGGAATCTGCCATACACACACTGTTTTCTGACTCAGCACACTGCTGTCTACAGAACACCACAGATTAAAGACACTCTAGAGGGCCCAGAGCATTGGAATCTGCAATACCATGTTTCCTGATGTAGTTTCAGCATTGTATACAGAACGCCACAGATTCTAGACACTATCTTAGGCCCAGATTGCTGGAATCTGCCATACACACACTGTTTTCTGACTTAGCACACTGCTGTCTACAGAACACCACAGATTAAAGACACTCTAGAGGGCCCAGAGCATTGGAATCTGCAATACCATGTTTCCTGATGTAGTTTCAGCATTGTATACAGAACGCCACAGATTCTAGACACTATCTTAGGCCCAGATTGCTGGAATCTGCCATACACACACTGTTTTCTGACTCAGCACACTGCTGTCTACAGAACACCACAGATTAAAGACACTCTAGAGGGCCCAGAGCATTGGAATCTGCAATACCATGTTTCCTGATGTAGTTTCAGCATTGTATACAGAACGCCACAGATTCTAGACACTATCTTAGGCCCAGATTGCTGGAATCTGCCATACACACACTGTTTTCTGACTTAGCACACTGCTGTCTACAGAACACCACAGATTAAAGACACTCTAGAGGGCCCAGAGCATTGGAATCTGCAATACCATGTTTCCTGATGTAGTTTCAGCATTGTATACAGAACGCCACAGATTCTAGACACTATCTTAGGCCCAGATTGCTGGAATCTGCCATACACACACTGTTTTCTGACTCAGCACACTGCTGTCTACAGAACACCACAGATTAAAGACACTCTAGAGGGCCCAGAGCATTGGAATCTGCAATACCATGTTTCCTGATGTAGTTTCAGCATTGTATACAGAACGCCACAGATTCTAGACACTATCTTAGGCCCAGATTGCTGGAATCTGCCATACACACACTGTTTTCTGACTTAGCACACTGCTGTCTACAGAACACCACAGATTAAAGACACTCTAGAGGGCCCAGAGCATTGGAATCTGCAATACCATGTTTCCTGATGTAGTTTCAGCATTGTATACAGAACGCCACAGATTCTAGACACTATCTTAGGCCCAGATTGCTGGAATCTGCCATACACACACTGTTTTCTGACTTAGCACACTGCTGTCTACAGAACACCACAGATTAAAGACACTCTAGAGGGCCCAGAGCATTGGAATCTGCAATACCATGTTTCCTGATGTAGTTTCAGCATTGTATACAGAACGCCACAGATTCTAGACACTATCTTAGGCCCAGATTGCTGGAATCTGCCATACACACACTGTTTTCTGACTTAGCACACTGCTGTCTACAGAACACCACAGATTAAAGACACTCTAGAGGGCCCAGAGCATTGGAATCTGCAATACCATGTTTCCTGATGTAGTTTCAGCATTGTATACAGAACGCCACAGATTCTAGACACTATCTTAGGCCCAGATTGCTGGAATCTGCCATACACACACTGTTTTCTGACTTAGCACACTGCTGTCTACAGAACACCACAGATTAAAGACACTCTAGAGGGCCCAGAGCATTGGAATCTGCAATACCATGTTTCCTGATGTAGTTTCAGCATTGTATACAGAACGCCACAGATTCTAGACACTATCTTAGGCCCAGATTGCTGGAATCTGCCATACACACACTGTTTTCTGACTTAGCACACTGCTGTCTACAGAACACCACAGATTAAAGACACTCTAGAGGGCCCAGAGCATTGGAATCTGCAATACCATGTTTCCTGATGTAGTTTCAGCATTGTATACAGAACGCCACAGATTCTAGACACTATCTTAGGCCCAGATTGCTGGAATCTGCCATACACACACTGTTTTCTGACTTAGCACACTGCTGTCTACAGAACACCACAGATTAAAGACACTCTAGAGGGCCCAGAGCATTGGAATCTGCAATACCATGTTTCCTGATGTAGTTTCAGCATTGTATACAGAACGCCACAGATTCTAGACACTATCTTAGGCCCAGATTGCTGGAATCTGCCATACACACACTGTTTTCTGACTAGCACACTGCTGTCTACAGAACACCACAGATTAAAGACACTCTAGAGGGCCCAGAGCATTGGAATCTGCAATACCATGTTTCCTGATGTAGTTTCAGCATTGTATACAGAACGCCACAGATTCTAGACACTATCTTAGGCCCAGATTGCTGGAATCTGCCATACACACACTGTTTTCTGACTTAGCACACTGCTGTCTACAGAACACCACAGATTAAAGACACTCTAGAGGGCCCAGAGCATTGGAATCTGCAATACCATGTTTCCTGATGTAGTTTCAGCATTGTATACAGAACGCCACAGATTCTAGACACTATCTTAGGCCCAGATTGCTGGAATCTGCCATACACACACTGTTTTCTGACTTAGCACACTGCTGTCTACAGAACACCACAGATTAAAGACACTCTAGAGGGCCCAGAGCATTGGAATCTGCAATACCATGTTTCCTGATGTAGTTTCAGCATTGTATACAGAACGCCACAGATTCTAGACACTATCTTAGGCCCAGATTGCTGGAATCTGCCATACACACACTGTTTTCTGACTTAGCACACTGCTGTCTACAGAACACCACAGATTAAAGACACTCTAGAGGGCCCAGAGCATTGGAATCTGCAATACCATGTTTCCTGATGTAGTTTCAGCATTGTATACAGAACGCCACAGATTCTAGACACTATCTTAGGCCCAGATTGCTGGAATCTGCCATACACACACTGTTTTCTGACTTAGCACACTGCTGTCTACAGAACACCACAGATTAAAGACACTCTAGAGGGCCCAGAGCATTGGAATCTGCAATACCATGTTTCCTGATGTAGTTTCAGCATTGTATACAGAACGCCACAGATTCTAGACACTATCTTAGGCCCAGATTGCTGGAATCTGCCATACACACACTGTTTTCTGACTTAGCACACTGCTGTCTACAGAACACCACAGATTAAAGACACTCTAGAGGGCCCAGAGCATTGGAATCTGCAATACCATGTTTCCTGATGTAGTTTCAGCATTGTATACAGAACGCCACAGATTCTAGACACTATCTTAGGCCCAGATTGCTGGAATCTGCCATACACACACTGTTTTCTGACTTAGCACACTGCTGTCTACAGAACACCACAGATTAAAGACACTCTAGAGGGCCCAGAGCATTGGAATCTGCAATACCATGTTTCCTGATGTAGTTTCAGCATTGTATACAGAACGCCACAGATTCTAGACACTATCTTAGGCCCAGATTGCTGGAATCTGCCATACACACACTGTTTTCTGACTTAGCACACTGCTGTCTACAGAACACCACAGATTAAAGACACTCTAGAGGGCCCAGAGCATTGGAATCTGCAATACCATGTTTCCTGATGTAGTTTCAGCATTGTATACAGAACGCCACAGATTCTAGACACTATCTTAGGCCCAGATTGCTGGAATCTGCCATACACACACTGTTTTCTGACTTAGCACACTGCTGTCTACAGAACACCACAGATTAAAGACACTCTAGAGGGCCCAGAGCATTGGAATCTGCAATACCATGTTTCCTGATGTAGTTTCAGCATTGTATACAGAACGCCACAGATTCTAGACACTATCTTAGGCCCAGATTGCTGGAATCTGCCATACACACACTGTTTTCTGACTTAGCACACTGCTGTCTACAGAACACCACAGATTAAAGACACTCTAGAGGGCCCAGAGCATTGGAATCTGCAATACCATGTTTCCTGATGTAGTTTCAGCATTGTATACAGAACGCCACAGATTCTAGACACTATCTTAGGCCCAGATTGCTGGAATCTGCCATACACACACTGTTTTCTGACTTAGCACACTGCTGTCTACAGAACACCACAGATTAAAGACACTCTAGAGGGCCCAGAGCATTGGAATCTGCAATACCATGTTTCCTGATGTAGTTTCAGCATTGTATACAGAACGCCACAGATTCTAGACACTATCTTAGGCCCAGATTGCTGGAATCTGCCATACACACACTGTTTTCTGACTTAGCACACTGCTGTCTACAGAACACCACAGATTAAAGACACTCTAGAGGGCCCAGAGCATTGGAATCTGCAATACCATGTTTCCTGATGTAGTTTCAGCATTGTATACAGAACGCCACAGATTCTAGACACTATCTTAGGCCCAGATTGCTGGAATCTGCCATACACACACTGTTTTCTGACTTAGCACACTGCTGTCTACAGAACACCACAGATTAAAGACACTCTAGAGGGCCCAGAGCATTGGAATCTGCAATACCATGTTTCCTGATGTAGTTTCAGCATTGTATACAGAACGCCACAGATTCTAGACACTATCTTAGGCCCAGATTGCTGGAATCTGCCATACACACACTGTTTTCTGACTCAGCACACTGCTGTCTACAGAACACCACAGATTAAAGACACTCTAGAGGGCCCAGAGCATTGGAATCTGCAATACCATGTTTCCTGATGTAGTTTCAGCATTGTATACAGAACGCCACAGATTCTAGACACTATCTTAGGCCCACATTGCTGGAATCTGCCATACACACACTGTTTTCTGACTTAGCACACTGCTGTCTACAGAACACCACAGATTAAAGACACTCTAGAGGGCCCAGAGCATTGGAATCTGCAATACCATGTTTCCTGATGTAGTTTCAGCATTGTATACAGAACGCCACAGATTCTAGACACTATCTTAGGCCCAGATTGCTGGAATCTGCCATACACACACTGTTTTCTGACTCAGCACACTGCTGTCTACAGAACACCACAGATTAAAGACACTCTAGAGGGCCCAGAGCATTGGAATCTGCAATACCATGTTTCCTGATGTAGTTTCAGCATTGTATACAGAACGCCACAGATTCTAGACACTATCTTAGGCCCAGATTGCTGGAATCTGCCATACACACACTGTTTTCTGACTTAGCACACTGCTGTCTACAGAACACCACAGATTAAAGACACTCTAGAGGGCCCAGAGCATTGGAATCTGCAATACCATGTTTCCTGATGTAGTTTCAGCATTGTATACAGAACGCCACAGATTCTAGACACTATCTTAGGCCCAGATTGCTGGAATCTGCCATACACACACTGTTTTCTGACTTAGCACACTGCTGTCTACAGAACACCACAGATTAAAGACACTCTAGAGGGCCCAGAGCATTGGAATCTGCAATACCATGTTTCCTGATGTAGTTTCAGCATTGTATACAGAACGCCACAGATTCTAGACACTATCTTAGGCCCACATTGCTGGAATCTGCCATACACACACTGTTTTCTGACTTAGCACACTGCTGTCTACAGAACACCACAGATTAAAGACACTCTAGAGGGCCCAGAGCATTGGAATCTGCAATACCATGTTTCCTGATGTAGTTTCAGCATTGTATACAGAACGCCACAGATTCTAGACACTATCTTAGGCCCAGATTGCTGGAATCTGCCATACACACACTGTTTTCTGACTCAGCACACTGCTGTCTACAGAACACCACAGATTAAAGACACTCTAGAGGGCCCAGAGCATTGGAATCTGCAATACCATGTTTCCTGATGTAGTTTCAGCATTGTATACAGAACGCCACAGATTCTAGACACTATCTTAGGCCCAGATTGCTGGAATCTGCCATACACACACTGTTTTCTGACTTAGCACACTGCTGTCTACAGAACACCACAGATTAAAGACACTCTAGAGGGCCCAGAGCATTGGAATCTGCAATACCATGTTTCCTGATGTAGTTTCAGCATTGTATACAGAACGCCACAGATTCTAGACACTATCTTAGGCCCAGATTGCTGGAATCTGCCATACACACACTGTTTTCTGACTTAGCACACTGCTGTCTACAGAACACCACAGATTAAAGACACTCTAGAGGGCCCAGAGCATTGGAATCTGCAATACCATGTTTCCTGATGTAGTTTCAGCATTGTATACAGAACGCCACAGATTCTAGACACTATCTTAGGCCCAGATTGCTGGAATCTGCCATACACACACTGTTTTCTGACTTAGCACACTGCTGTCTACAGAACACCACAGATTAAAGACACTCTAGAGGGCCCAGAGCATTGGAATCTGCAATACCATGTTTCCTGATGTAGTTTCAGCATTGTATACAGAACGCCACAGATTCTAGACACTATCTTAGGCCCAGATTGCAGGAATCTGCCATACACACACTGTTTTCTGACTTAGCACACTGCTGTCTACAGAACACCACAGATTAAAGACACTCTAGAGGGCCCAGAGCATTGGAATCTGCAATACCATGTTTCCTGATGTAGTTTCAGCATTGTATACAGAACGCCACAGATTCTAGACACTATCTTAGGCCCAGATTGCTGGAATCTGCCATACACACACTGTTTTCTGACTTAGCACACTGCTGTCTACAGAACACCACAGATTAAAGACACTCTAGAGGGCCCAGAGCATTGGAATCTGCAATACCATGTTTCCTGATGTAGTTTCAGCATTGTATACAGAACGCCACAGATTCTAGACACTATCTTAGGCCCAGATTGCTGGAATCTGCCATACACACACTGTTTTCTGACTTAGCACACTGCTGTCTACAGAACACCACAGATTAAAGACACTCTAGAGGGCCCAGAGCATTGGAATCTGCAATACCATGTTTCCTGATGTAGTTTCAGCATTGTATACAGAACGCCACAGATTCTAGACACTATCTTAGGCCCAGATTGCTGAAATCTGCCATACACACACTGTTTTCTGACTTAGCACACTGCTGTCTACAGAACACCACAGATTAAAGACACTCTAGAGGGCCCAGAGCATTGGAATCTGCAATACCATGTTTCCTGATGTAGTTTCAGCATTGTATACAGAACGCCACAGATTCTAGACACTATCTTAGGCCCACATTGCTGGAATCTGCCATACACACACTGTTTTCTGACTTAGCACACTGCTGTCTACAGAACACCACAGATTAAAGACACTATAGATGGCCCAGAGCATTGGAATCTGCAATACCATGTTTCCTGATGTAGTTTCAGCATTGTATACAGAACGCCACAGATTCTAGACACTATCTTAGGCCCAGATTGCTGGAATCTGCCATACACACACTGTTTTCTGACTCAGCACACTGCTGTCTACAGAACACCACAGATTAAAGACACTCTAGAGGGCCCAGAGCATTGGAATCTGCAATACCATGTTTCCTGATGTAGTTTCAGCATTGTATACAGAACGCCACAGATTCTAGACACTATCTTAGGCCCACATTGCTGGAATCTGCCATACACACACTGTTTTCTGACTTAGCACACTGCTGTCTACAGAACACCACAGATTAAAGACACTCTAGAGGGCCCAGAGCATTGGAATCTGCAATACCATGTTTCCTGATGTAGTTTCAGCATTGTTTACAGAACGCCACAGATTCTAGACACTATCTTAGGCCCAGATTGCTGGAATCTGCCATACACACACTGTTTTCTGACTCAGCACACTGCTGTCTACAGAACACCACAGATTAAAGACACTCTAGAGGGCCCAGAGCATTGGAATCTGCAATACCATGTTTCCTGATGTAGTTTCAGCATTGTATACAGAACGCCACAGATTCTAGACACTATCTTAGGCCCACATTGCTGGAATCTGCCATACACACACTGTTTTCTGACTTAGCACACTGCTGTCTACAGAACACCACAGATTAAAGACACTATAGAGGGCCCAGAGCATTGGAATCTGCAATACCATGTTTCCTGATGTAGTTTCAGCATTGTATACAGAACGCCACAGATTCTAGACACTATCTTAGGCCCAGATTGCTGGAATCTGCCATACACACACTGTTTTCTGACTTAGCACACTGCTGTCTACAGAACACCACAGATTAAAGACACTCTAGAGGGCCCAGAGCATTGGAATCTGCAATACCATGTTTCCTGATGTAGTTTCAGCATTGTATACAGAACGCCACAGATTCTAGACACTATCTTAGGCCCAGATTGCTGGAATCTGCCATACACACACTGTTTTCTGACTCAGCACACTGCTGTCTACAGAACACCACAGATTAAAGACACTCTAGAGCAGTGGTTCTCAACCTTTCTAAAGCCGTGACCCCTTAATACAGTTCCTCATGTTGTGGTGACCCCCAACCATTACATTTTTTTCCTTGCTACGTCATAACTAATTTTGCTACTGTTATAAATTGTAATGTAAATATCTGATATGCAGGATGTATTTTTATTGCTACAAATTGAACATAATTAAAGCAGAGTAATTAATCACAAAGACAAAATGTTATATATTGTCAAATATTTATTTCTAATTACAAATAAATGAAATTTTGTATTGAAGCATGGTGTATAAATCAGTGGTGCTTCAAGTCCCCCCCAAATAAATAAATCAGAAGTGCTCAGGGTCCCCCAAATAAATAAATCAGCGGGGCTTCAGGTCTCCCCCAAATAAATAAATCAGCGGTGCTCAGGGTCCCCCAAATAAATAAATCAATGGTGCTCAGGGTCCCCCAAATAAATAAATCAGCGGTGCTTCATGTCCCCTCAAATAAATTAAGCCTTGCTCAGCCAAATAATTAAAATAAAATTAGCCAGGCTCAGCCAGGCTCAATTAAATCATTGGTGGCAGTGGTGCTCAGCAGCGGTGTCATTAACGAAAAAACTCGGACCTCAGCAGACAGGCGGCCCAACTTACCCGTCCAGACGTCAGGCTCCTTCAAGCACAGGCAGTGATAGGACATCACTTCCTGTGCGCGAGGATAAGGGGCCGCTGCCGTTGTGCGGGCGACCCACAATAGGAAGCCTCAGGCGACCCCCCAGAAAAGGCCGATCGACCCCCAAAGGGGTCGCGACCCCTAGGTTGAGAACCGCTGCTCTAGAGGGCCCAGAGCATTGGAATCTGCAATACCATGTTTCCTGATGTAGTTTCAGCATTGTATACAGAACGCCACAGATTCTAGACACTATCTTAGGCCCAGATTGCTGGAATCTGCCATACACACACTGTTTTCTGACTTAGCACACTGCTGTCTACAGAACACCACAGATTAAAGACACTCTAGAGGGCCCAGAGCATTGGAATCTGCAATACCATGTTTCCTGATGTAGTTTCAGCATTGTTTACAGAACGCCACAGATTCTAGACACTATCTTAGGCCCAGATTGCTGGAATCTGCCATACACACACTGTTTTCTGACTCAGCACACTGCTGTCTACAGAACACCACAGATTAAAGACACTCTAGAGGACCCAGAGCATTGGAATCTGCAATACCATGTTTCCTGATGTAGTTTCAGCATTCTATACAGAACGCCACAGATTCTAGACACTATCTTAGGCCCAGATTGCTAGAATCTGCCATACACACACTGTTTTCTGACTTAGCACACTGCTGTCTACAGAACACCACAGATTAAAGACACTCTAGAGGGCCCAGAGCATTGGAATCTGCAATACCATGTTTCCTGATGTAGTTTCAGCATTGTATACAGAACGCCACAGATTCTAGACACTATCTTAGGCCCAGATTGCTGGAATCTGCCATACACACACTGTTTTCTGACTCAGCACACTGCTGTCTACAGAACACCACAGATTAAAGACACTCTAGAGGGCCCAGAGCATTGGAATCTGCAATACCATGTTTCCTGATGTAGTTTCAGCATTGTATACAGAACGCCACAGATTCTAGACACTATCTTAGGCCCAGATTGCTGGAATCTGCCATACACACACTGTTTTCTGACTTAGCACACTGCTGTCTACAGAACACCACAGATTAAAGACACTCTAGAGGGCCCAGAGCATTGGAATCTGCAATACCATGTTTCCTGATGTAGTTTCAGCATTGTATACAGAACGCCACAGATTCTAGACACTATCTTAGGCCCAGATTGCAGGAATCTGCCATACACACACTGTTTTCTGACTCAGCACACTGCTGTCTACAGAACACCACAGATTAAAGACACTCTAGAGGGCCCAGAGCATTGGAATCTGCAATACCATGTTTCCTGATGTAGTTTCAGCATTGTATACAGAACGCCACAGATTCTAGACACTATCTTAGGCCCAGATTGCTGGAATCTGCCATACACACACTGTTTTCTGACTTAGCACACTGCTGTCTACAGAACACCACAGATTAAAGACACTCTAGAGGGCCCAGAGCATTGGAATCTGCAATACCATGTTTCCTGATGTAGTTTCAGCATTGTATACAGAACGCCACAGATTCTAGACACTATCTTAGGCCCAGATTGCTGGAATCTGCCATACACACACTGTTTTCTGACTTAGCACACTGCTGTCTACAGAACACCACAGATTAAAGACACTCTAGAGGGCCCAGAGCATTGGAATCTGCAATACCATGTTTCCTGATGTAGTTTCAGCATTGTATACAGAACGCCACAGATTCTAGACACTATCTTAGGCCCACATTGCTGGAATCTGCCATACACACACTGTTTTCTGACTTAGCACACTGCTGTCTACAGAACACCACAGATTAAAGACACTCTAGAGGGCCCAGAGCATTGGAATCTGCAATACCATGTTTCCTGATGTAGTTTCAGCATTGTATACAGAACGCCACAGATTCTAGACACTATCTTAGGCCCAGATTGCTGGATCTGCCATACACACACTGTTTTCTGAATAGCACACTGCTGTCTACAGAACACCACAGATTAAAGACACTCTAGAGGGCCCAGAGCATTGGAATCTGCAATACCATGTTTCCTGATGTAGTTTCAGCATTGTATACAGAACGCCACAGATTCTAGACACTATCTTAGGCCCAGATTGCTGGAATCTGCCATACACACACTGTTTTCTGACTTAGCACACTGCTGTCTACAGAACACCACAGATTAAAGACACTCTAGAGGGCCCAGAGCATTGGAATCTGCAATACCATGTTTCCTGATGTAGTTTCAGCATTGTATACAGAACGCCACAGATTCTAGACACTATCTTAGGCCCAGATTGCTGGAATCTGCCATACACACACTGTTTTCTGACTTAGCACACTGCTGTCTACAGAACACCACAGATTAAAGACACTCTAGAGGGCCCAGAGCATTGGAATCTGCAATACCATGTTTCCTGATGTAGTTTCAGCATTGTATACAGAACGCCACAGATTCTAGACACTATCTTAGGCCCAGATTGCTGGAATCTGCCATACACACACTGTTTTCTGACTTAGCACACTGCTGTCTACAGAACACCACAGATTAAAGACACTCTAGAGGGCCCAGAGCATTGGAATCTGCAATACCATGTTTCCTGATGTAGTTTCAGCATTGTATACAGAACGCCACAGATTCTAGACACTATCTTAGGCCCAGATTGCTGGAATCTGCCATACACACACTGTTTTCTGACTTAGCACACTGCTGTCTACAGAACACCACAGATTAAAGACACTCTAGAGGGCCCAGAGCATTGGAATCTGCAATACCATGTTTCCTGATGTAGTTTCAGCATTGTATACAGAACGCCACAGATTCTAGACACTATCTTAGGCCCACATTGCTGGAATCTGCCATACACACACTGTTTTCTGACTTAGCACACTGCTGTCTACAGAACACCACAGATTAAAGACACTATAGAGGGCCCAGAGCATTGGAATCTGCAATACCATGTTTCCTGATGTAGTTTCAGCATTGTATACAGAACGCCACAGATTCTAGACACTATCTTAGGCCCAGATTGCTGGAATCTGCCATACACACACTGTTTTCTGACTCAGCACACTGCTGTCTACAGAACACCACAGATTAAAGACACTCTAGAGGGCCCAGAGCATTGGAATCTGCAATACCATGTTTCCTGATGTAGTTTCAGCATTGTATACAGAACGCCACAGATTCTAGACACTATCTTAGGCCCACATTGCTGGAATCTGCCATACACACACTGTTTTCTGACTTAGCACACTGCTGTCTACAGAACACCACAGATTAAAGACACTATAGAGGGCCCAGAGCATTGGAATCTGCAATACCATGTTTCCTGATGTAGTTTCAGCATTGTATACAGAACGCCACAGATTCTAGACACTATCTTAGGCCCAGATTGCTGGAATCTGCCATACACACACTGTTTTCTGACTTAGCACACTGCTGTCTACAGAACACCACAGATTAAAGACACTCTAGAGGGCCCAGAGCATTGGAATCTGCAATACCATGTTTCCTGATGTAGTTTCAGCATTGTATACAGAACGCCACAGATTCTAGACACTATCTTAGGCCCACATTGCTGGAATCTGCCATACACACACTGTTTTCTGACTTAGCACACTGCTGTCTACAGAACACCACAGATTAAAGACACTCTAGAGGGCCCAGAGCATTGGAATCTGCAATACCATGTTTCCTGATGTAGTTTCAGCATTGTATACAGAACGCCACAGATTCTAGACACTATCTTAGGCCCAGATTGCTGGAATCTGCCATACACACACTGTTTTCTGACTTAGCACACTGCTGTCTACAGAACACCACAGATTAAAGACACTCTAGAGGGCCCAGAGCATTGGAATCTGCAATACCATGTTTCCTGATGTAGTTTCAGCATTGTATACAGAACGCCACAGATTCTAGACACTATCTTAGGCCCAGATTGCTGGAATCTGCCATACACACACTGTTTTCTGACTTAGCACACTGCTGTCTACAGAACACCACAGATTAAAGACACTCTAGAGGGCCCAGAGCATTGGAATCTGCAATACCATGTTTCCTGATGTAGTTTCAGCATTGTATACAGAACGCCACAGATTCTAGACACTATCTTAGGCCCAGATTGCTGGAATCTG
>NW_024400137.1:0-47793 GCF_905171765.1 Bufo bufo
ATTCCAAAGGGTTCACATACTTTTTCTTGAAACTGTATGTATACTTATTTTGGTTGTTTGTAGAGATGTCGCGAATATAAAATTTTCCGTTCGCGAACGGCGAACGCGATTTTTCGCAGATGTTTGCGAACCGCCATAGACTTCAATAGGCAGGCGAATTTTAAACCCACAGGGACTCTTTCTGGCCACAATAGTGATGGAAAAGTTGTTTCAAGGGACTTACACCTGGACTGTGGCATGCCGGAAGGGGATCCATGGCAAAACTCCCATGGAAAATGGGATCCATGGAGTCGGGTTTTAATCCATAAAGGGCATAAATCACCTAACATTCCTAAATTGTTTGGAATAACGTGCTTTAAAACATCAGGTATGATGTTGTATCGATCAGGTAGTGTAAGGGTTACGCACGCTTCACAGTGACAGACCAAACTCCCCGTTTAACGCACCACAAACAACCGCAAACAGTCCATTTGCACAACCGCAAACTCCCCATTTGCACAAGGTTGGATACCAAGCTAGCTATGTCCCGTTCCTTGTCCTCACTGATGTCATTGAAGGTCTCTTCCTCCACCCAGCCACGTACAACACCATGGGTCCCGAAAGGTGACAACAAGCCCACTGGGACGCCTGCTGTGGTTGGTCTTCCACCTCCTCAAAGCCACCTTCCTCCTCTGACTCCTCTTCTTCAGACTCCTCTCATTGCGTTATTCTAAGGTGTGTTAAGTAGTACTATTCCTATCAGCTTAATCCCTGTTACTTCCCCTATCAGGGGACGTGTATGGAATAGATTTTAGGAACCGGGAGATGGAAAAAGATGCTTGGTCGGTCCTCCTACTTCCAATTTGGGGCACTGCGCGTGCAATGTACTGTGCCACCAGATAGGAGTGGTGTGTTAAGTAGTACTATTCCTATCATTTTAATCCCTGTTACGTCCACTAGTATTATTATTATTATTATTATTATTATTATTAGGTGTGTTAAGTAGTACTATTCCTATCAGTTTAATCCCTGTTACGTCCCCTATCAGGGGACCTGTATGGAATAGATTTTTGGAACCGGGAGATGGAAAAAGATGCTTGGTCGGTCCTCCTACTTCCAATTTGGGGCACTGCGCGTGCAATGTACTGTGCCACCAGATAGGAGTGGTGTGTTAAGTAGTACTATTCCTATCAGTTTAATCCCTGTTACGTCCACTAGTATTATTATTATTATTATTATTATTATTATAAGGTGTGTTAAGTAGTACTATTCCTATCAGTTTAATCCCTGTTACGTCCCCTATCAGGGGACCTGTATGGAATAGATTTTAGGAACCGGGAGATGGAAAAAGATGCTTGGTCGTTCCTCCTACTTCCAATCTGGGGCACTGCGCGTGCGCCTTGCAATGTACTGTGCCACCATATAGGAGTGGTGTGTTAAGTAGTACTATTCCTATCAGTTTAATCCCTGTTACGTCCCCTATCAATGATTCTTCAGTGTGGGGCCATTGTTGGCTAGTAGGCTTTAATGATCACCTTAGATGATCACAAAGAAAATTAATGTTTTTTCTATGCAAAATTATCCAGCCGATCACTTTTGGTCTGTTCACAATGATGCAACAACCTTATCATCTGGGGTGTGCCAACATTGCCATTGCCAACACACTCATAGAGGTGATCGCTTCATTGTGATACGCAAGCCCCTTCACCACAACAAGTTAACAATCACGAAGGGGAATTGACACATATATGTGCATTTTTTTTTGTTTCGTTTTTGCAGCCACAGTGCAGCACCAGAGGCTAGAAAAATTAGGCATGTACACATGCCTGAAAAATTTGGTATTGTTGCAGCCGCTGCAGCGGCCAGAAAAATTTATGTTTCCCAGGCAGAAAGTGCCCTATAACATTGCGGCTTGAACCCTAGTTGGTGGCGGAGAAGTCACGCAAGTCATCCGGCATTCAGAGATAAAATACAGCAGCGTGTGGACCATTTTTAGCCCAAGGCAGCTCATCTCATCAGGCCCTCGAATGTATCGCCCACTGTCAGTCCCTTCGGAATCCATGCCTCATTCATCTTAATAAAAGTGAGGTAATTCAGACTTTTCTGACCTAGACGACTTCTCTTCTCAGTGACAATACCTCCCTCAGCACTGAAGGTCCTTTCTGACAGGACACTTGAAGCGGGGCAGGCCAGAAGTTCTATCGCAAATTGGGATAGCTCAGGCCACAGGTCAAGCCTGCAAACCCAGTAGTCAAGGGGTTCATCGCTCCTCAGAGTGTCTATCTGCAGTTAAGACGAGGTAGTCTGCTACCTATCGGTCAAGTCGTTCTCTGAGGGTAGACCCCGAAGGGCTGTGGCGATGCGTAGGACTTAAAAAGCTCTGCATGTCCTCCATCAACAACACGTCTGTAAAGCGTCCTGTCCTTGGTTAGATTCCTGTTGTGCTGTGACATCACACTTATACGCTGTGTAAAGCATACTTTTTAATTTATTTTGGAACTGCTGCATCCTTTCCGACTTGCGATAATTCGGTAACATTTCAGGCACTTTCTGCTTACCAGGGGTCTAGTAGCGTGGCCACCCAGTACAGGTCATTCTCCTTCAGCCTTTTTATACGAGGGTCCCTCAACAGGCACGACAGCATAAAAGACCCCATTTGCACAAGGTTGGATGCTGAGCTACTCATGTCCCGTTCCTCGTCCTCAGTGATCTCACTGATGGTCTGTTCTTCCCCCCAGCCACGTACAACACCACGGGTACCAGATAGGTGACAACGAGCACCCTGGGATGCCTGCTGTGGTTGGTCTTCCTCCTCCTCAAAGCCACATTCCTCCTCTGACTCCTCTTCCTCACACTCCTCTTCCAGCGTGCCGTAGGTCCAGCAAGCGATGCTGATTAGGCTGTTTATGGTGGTGATGGTGACCACAACTCTTCCTCTTCACGCTCATCTATGGCCTGATCCAGCACTCTTCGCAGGGCACGCTTCAGGAAGAAAACAAATGGGATGATTTCGCTGATGGTGCCTTCGGTACGACTGACTAGGTTTGTCACCTCCTCAAAAGGACGCATGAGCCTACAGGCATTGCGCATGAGCGTCCAGTAACGTGGCAAATTAATTCCCAGCTCCGCAGAGGCTGTCCTAGCACCCCGGTCATACAAATACTCGTTGACGGATTTTTCTTGTTGGAGCAGGCGGTCGAACATTAGGAGTGTTGAATTCCAACGTGTCGGGCTGTCGCAATTCAAGCGCCTCACTGGCATGTTTCGCCGCTGGATATCTGAAAAGTGCGCCATGGCCGTGTAGGAACGCCTGAAATGGCCACACACCTTCCTGGCCTGCTTGAGGACGTCCTGTAAGCCTGGGTACTTATGCACAAAGCATTGTACGATCAGATTACATACATGTGCCATGCACAGCACATGTGTCAACTTGCCCAAATTTAATGCCGCCAACAAATTGCTTCCGTTGTCACACACCACTTTGCCGATCTCCAGTTAGTGCGGAGTCAGCCACAGATCCACCTGTGCGTTCAGGGCGGACAGGAGTGCAGGTCCGGTGTGACTCTCTGATTTCTGGCAAGTCAACCCCAAGACGGCGTGACACTGTCGTATCCGGGATGTGGAATAGACCCTGGGGAGCTGCCGTTGATGTGGAGCAAAACGCAGCAGCAGAAGAGGACTCAGCCAAGGAGGTTAGCGAAGAGGATGGAGTAGGAGGAGTAGAGGAGGTGGCAGCAGGCCTGCCTGCAAGTCGTGGCGGTGTCACCAACTCCTCTGCAGAGCCACGCATTCCATGCTTGGCAGCCGTCAGCAGGTTTACCCAATGCGCAGTGTACGTGATATACCTGCCCTGACCGTGCTTTGCAGACCAGGTATCAGTGGTCAGATGTACCCTTGCCCCAACACTGTGTGCCAGACATGCCATGACTTCCTTTTGCACAATCGAGTACAGGTTGGGGATTGCCTTTTGTGCAAATAAATTTCGGTCGGGTACCTTCCACTGCGGTGTCCCAATAGCTACAAATTTTTTGAAGGCCTCAGACTCCACCAGCTTGTATGGTAAAAGATGGCGGGCTAAGAGTTCCGATAAGCCAGCTGTCAGACGCCGGGCAAGGGGGTGACTTTGTGACATTGGCTTCTTACTCTCAAACATGTCCTTGACAAACACCTGACTGTGGGCAGAGGAGCAGGAACTGTTCAAGGCGAGAGACGGATGGTTGAGAGGGAGCAAGGAGGACAGCAGTGGTTGACGTGGCTGAAGATGCTGGACCAGGAGGAGG
Source organism: Bufo bufo (assembly GCF_905171765.1). Lineage (NCBI taxonomy): Eukaryota > Metazoa > Chordata > Amphibia > Anura > Bufonidae > Bufo > Bufo bufo. The sequence continues at coordinate 4,260 of NW_024400137.1, forward strand.
ATAGTGGCTTTGAGTTTGTGTGCTGCTTGTACTCATGTGTTAATCCCATAGGCGTTTGTGATGTGCGATCATGTGCCTTCGCAAAGCAGTTGTACCTAGTTGGGTATTGGACTTCCCACGACTCAGTTTCTTTTGGCACAGGTTGCAAATGCCATCGCTGTTGTCAGAGGCAGACACACAAAAAAAATGCCACACTGCTGAGCTCTGACGGCATTCTGGTGGTGGCAACAGCATGCGTTGATTGGCGTGCTGTCTGGCTGACCCCGGGTGCCGATGCATGCTGTCTGACTGTGCCACTAGCTCCTTGCGACGACCTCCCCCTGCTTCCAACTCGTCTCCTCCTCCTCTCTGTCTCCCCATCTGAACTTTCCCCCTGTTCTTATTCTCTTTGAGCGGGCACCACGTGACATCCACGGACACATCGTCATCATCAACCGCTTCACTTGTATCTGACAACTCAGCAAAGGAAGCAGCAGCGGGTACAACATCATCATCATCACACTGTACGTCCATGTGTGTAATGCTGCCTGACTGAGACATATCCCTGTTATCTACATCCTCTGGCAATAATGGTTGCGCATCACTCATTTCTTCAAACTGATGTGTAAATAACTCCTCTGACAGATCAAGTGAAGCGGCTGTGGTGCTAGTGTTGGTGGTGGTGGCAGGCGGGCGAGTGGTAACTTGAGATGTGCCCGAAGCTGAGCTGGAGGAGGATGGTGCGTCAAGGTTCCGAGCGGAAGCTGTAGAAGATTGGGTGTCCTGTGTTAGCCAGTCAACTATGTCCTCAGAACTTTTCAAGTTCAGGGTACGTGGCCTCTGAACACTGGGCATTATTCTAGGGCCAAAGGGAAACACAGCACCACGACCATGACTGCTCTGCGGGGTGGCCTGCCTCTGCCTGTCATTTTTTTTTAGATTAGTTTAGTTGTACTATGCGTGCAAGCTACTGTGACACCAGATATGATTTGCGCTGGTGACACTATGCACTTGCAGCAGGGCCTTAAACACACAAATACGTGCAGGCAACTGACTGCTATTTATTCACAGTCAAAATTGTTGTTTTTCTTTAAATGTAATCTACTGTTACACCAGATATGAGTTGCGCTAGTGACACTGACACTATGCACTTGCAGCAGGGCCTTAACACTACAGGACCGCCGTACGCAGGATTGCGTCTTTGCGGCGGCCCTGTTATTCCTGTGAACGCACGCACGCAGGCGCGCGCGTTCTCAGGAACTGCAGGTAATCGAGTGGATCTGCAGCCTGCCAGCGGCGATCATTCGCAGGAAGGCTGTAGATCCGATTTTTTTTAACCCCTTAAAGGTATATTAGACGCTGTTTTGATAACAGTGTCTAATAACCTGCTACCTGGTCCTCTGGTGGTCCCTTTTGCTTGGATCGACCACCAGAGGACACAGGCAGCTCTGTAAAGTAGCACCAAACACCACAACACCCCCCCTGTCACTTATTAACCCCTTATTAACCCCTAATCACCCCATATAGACTCCCTGATCACCCCCCTGTCACTGATCACCCCCCTGTCATTGATCACCCCCCTGTAAGGCTCCATTCAGACGTCCGTATGTGTTTTGCTGATCCACGGATCCGCGGATCCACAAAACACATACGGACGTCTGAATGGAGCCTGACAGGGGGGTGATCAATGACAGGGGGGTGATCACCCCATATTAGACTCCTGATCACCCCCCTGTCATTGATCACCCCCCTGTAAGGCAACATTCAGACGTCCGTATGTGTTTTGCGGATCCACAGATCCGCGGATCCGCAAAACACATACTGACGTCTGAATGGAGCCTTACAGGGAGTGATCACCCCAAATAAACTCCCTGATCACCCCTCTGTCATTGATCACCCCCCTGTAAGGCTCCATTTAGACGTCCATATGTGTTTTGCGGATCCGCGGATCCACGGATCCGCAAAACACATACGGACGTCTGAATCGAGCCTTACAGGGGGGTGATCACCCCATATAGACTCCCTGATCACCCCCCTATATGGGGTGATCACCCCCCTGTAAGGCTCCATTCAGACGTCCGTATGTGTTTTGCGGATCCGCAAAACACTGACACCGCGGATCCGCAAAACACGGACACCAGCAATGTGCTTTCCGCATTTTGAGGATCCGCACATTGCCAGAACTATATAGAAAATGCATTTTCTTGTCCGCAATTGCGGACAAGAATAGGACATGTTCTATAGGCTCTGCAAAAAACGCAGTGTTTCGCCCGATCAGTCGTGATCTTGTGCGCACACTTGCGTTCAGTCTGCCCTCACCGCAGTGACAGATTTTTATTTTCTTCTGATCACTGCAAAAACACCGTAAAATCGCTGCGGCGCTATAAAAGATCACTTTTGAGGGGCATGGCGAGTTTATAGAAAAGTTTTTTTTTTGTCACAAGTTAGCGGAAATTTTTTATTTATTTTTTTCTTACAAAGTCTCATATTCCACTAACTTGTGACAAAAAATAAAATCTCACATGTACTCACCATACCCCTCACGGAATCCAAATGAGTAAAAAAATTTTGACATTTAGATTCCAGACTTCTTCTCATGCTTTAGGGCCCCTAAAATGCCAGGGCAGTATAAATACCCCAAGTGACCCCATTTCGGAAAGAAAACACCCCAAGGTATTCGCTGAGGGGCATATTGAGTCCATGAAAGATTGAACTTTTTGTCACAAGTGAGCGGAAAGGGAGACTTTGTGAGAAAAAACAAAAAAAAATCAATTTCCGCTAACTTGTGCCAAAAAAAAAACTTCTATGAACTCGCCATGCCCCTGACGGAATACCTTGGGTGTCTTCTTTCCAAAATTGGGTCACATGTGGGGTATTTATACTGCCCTGGCATTTTAGGGGCCCTAAAGTGTGAGAAGAAGTCTAGAATCCATATGTCTAAAAATGCCCTCCTAAAAGGAATTTGGGCCCCTTTGCGCATCTAGGCTGCAAAAAAGTGTCACACATCTGGTATCGCCGTACTCAGGAGAAGTTGGGCATGTGTTTTGGGGTGTCATTTTACATATACCCATGCTGGGTGAGATAAATATATCGGTCAAATGCCAACTTTGTATAAGAAAATGGGAAAAGTTGTCTTTTAGAGAGATATTTCTCTCACCCAGCATGGGTATATGTAGAAAGACACCCCAAAACACATTGCCCAACTTCTCCTGAGTACGGCGATACCACATGTGTGACACTTTTTTGCAGCCTAGGTGGGCAAAGGGGCCCACATTCCAAAGAGCACCTTTAGGATTTCACAGGGCATTTTTTACAAGTTAGTAAAGTGGCTTCGCTTATCCCTGAATTAGTGTACCTGTACAATAACACCACTTATTGCTCTACCAGGTACACCTCTTACTACCTTGTGTTTGTAAGACAGGGCGTTTACCTGCAGACCTCGCCCTCGACATCCCTTGCCGGATTCTGAACCAGTCCTTTCCCAATCTGAGTGGTTCAAAGAGCATCAGAGGCACAGACAGATTTTTATTTTCAGAGGCACAGACAGATTTTTATTTTCTTCTGATCACTGCAAAAACACCGTAAAATCGCTGCGGCGCTATAAAAGATCACTTTTGAGGGGCATGGCGAGTTTATAGAAAAGTTTTTTTTTGTCACAAGTTAGCGGAAATTTTTTATTTATTTTTTTCTTACAAAGTCTCATATTCCACTAACTTGTGACAAAAAATAAAATCTCACATGTACTCACCATACCCTCACGGAATCCAAATGAGTAAAAAAATTTTGACATTTAGATTCCAGACTTCTTCTCATGCTTTAGGGCCCCTAAAATGCCAGGGCAGTATAAATACCCCACAAGTGACCCCATTTCGGAAAGAAAACACCCCAAGGTATTCGCTGAGGGGCATATTGAGTCCATGAAAGATTGAACTTTTTGTCACAAGTGAGCGGAAAGGGAGACTTTGTGAGAAAAAACAAAAAAAAATCAATTTCCGCTAACTTGTGCCAAAAAAAAAAACTTCTATGAACTCGCCATGCCCTGACGGAATACCTTGGGGTGTCTTCTTTCCAAAATTGGGTCACATGTGGGGTATTTATACTGCCCTGGCATTTTAGGGGCCTAAAGTGTGAGAAGAAGTCTAGAATCCATATGTCTAAAAATGCCCTCCTAAAAGGAATTTGGGCCCCTTTGCGCATCTAGGCTGCAAAAAAGTGTCACACATCTGGTATCGCCGTACTCAGGAGAAGTTGGGCAATGTGTTTTGGGGTGTCATTTTACATATACCCATGCTGGGTGAGATAAATATATCGGTCAAATGCCAACTTTGTATAAGAAAATGGGAAAAGTTGTCTTTTAGAGAGATATTTCTCTCACCCAGCATGGGTATATGTAAAAAGACACCCCAAAACACATTGCCCAACTTCTCCTGAGTACGGCGATACCACATGTGTGACACTTTTTTGCAGCCTAGGTGGGCAAAGGGGCCCACATTCCAAAGAGCACCTTTAGGATTTCACAGGGCATTTTTAGACATTTGGATTTCAAACTACTTCTCACGCATTAGGGCCCCTAAAATGCCAGGGCAGTATAACTACCCCACAAGCGACCCCATTTTGGAAAGAAGACACCCCAAGGTATTCAGTGAGGAGCATGGCGAGTTCCTCGAATTTTTTATTTTTTGTCACAAGTTAGCGGAAAATGATGATTTATTTTTTATTTTATTTTTCTTACAAAGTCTCATATTTCACTAACTTGTGACAAAAAATAAAAACTTCCATAAACTCACTATGCCCATCACGAAATAACTTGGGGTGTCTTCTTTCCAAAATGGGGTCACTTGTGGGGTAGTTATACTGCCCTGGCATTTTAGGGGCCCTAATGCGTGAGAAGTGGTTTGAAATCAAATGTGTAAAAAGTGCCCTGTGAAATCCTAAAGGTTCTCTTTGGAATGTGGGCCCCTTTGCCCACCTAGGCTGCAAAAAAGTGTCACACATGTGGTATCGCCGTACTCAGGAGAAGTTGGGCAATGTGTTTTGGGGTGTCTTTTTACATATACCTATGCTGGGTGAGAGAAATATCTCTCTAAAAGACAACTTTTCCATTTTTTTACACAAAGTTGTCATTTGACAGAGATATTTATCTTACCCAGCATGGGCATGTGTAAAAAGACACCCCAAAACACATTGCCTGATTTCTCCTGAGTACGGCGATACACATGTGTGACACTTTTTTGCAGCCTAGGTGGGCAAAGGGGCCCACATTCCAAAGAGCACCTTTAGGATTTCACAGGGCATTTTTTACACATTTTGATTTCAAACTACTTCTCACGCATTAGGGCCCCTAAAATGCCAGGGCAGTATAACTACCCCACAAGTGACCCATTTTGGAAAGAAGACACTCCAAGGTATTTCATGATGGGCATAGTGAGTTCATGGAAGTTATTATTTTTTGTCACAAGTTAGTGGAATATGAGACTTTGTAAGAAAAATAAATAAAAAATCACCAATTTTCCGCTAACTTGTGACAAAAAATAAAAAGTTCTATGAACTCACTATGCCCATCAGCGAATACCTTAGGGTGTCTACTTTCCGAAATGGGGTCATTTGTGGGGTTTTCTACTGTCTGGGCATTGTAGAACCTCAGGAATCATGACAGGTTCTCAGAAAGTCAGAGCTGCTTCAAAAAGCGGAAATTCACATTTTTGTACCATAGTTTGTAAACGCTATAACTTTTACCCAAAACGTTTTTTTTTATCAAAGACATGTAGAACAATAAATTTAGAGAAAATTTTATATAGAAATGTATTTTTTTTTTTTTAAATTTACAACTGAAAGTGAAAAATGTCATTTTTTTTGCAAAAATTTCAATTAATAACAAAAAAAGTAAAAATGTCAGCAGCAATGAAATACCACCAAATGAAAGCTCTATTAGTGAGAAGAAAAGGAGGCAAAATTCATTTGGGTGGTAAGTTGCATGATCGAGCAATAAACCGTGAAAGTAGTGTAGTGCAGATTTGTAAAAGTGGTCTAATCGTAATCTATTGTTACACCAGATATGAGTTGTGCTGGTGACACTATGCATTTGCAGCAGGGCCTTAAACACACAAACACGTGCAGGCAACTGACTGCTATTTATTCACAGTCAAAATTGTTTTGTTTTTTTAAATGTAATCTACTGTGACACCAGATATGAGTTGCACTGGTGACACTGTGCACTTGCAGGGCATGAAAACACACGCGCGTGCAGGCAACTGAATGCTATTATATTACAGTCCAAAAATGTATTTATTTTTTTAAATGCAAGCTACTGTGACACCAGATATGAGTGGTGGCACTGGGCAAGTGGGCACAGTATACGCTGTGAGCCTGACACACACGCTGGCAGGAAACTGCAATTAGATTACACAGGGAAAAAAAAGCAGACTGATGTTCTAGCCCTAAAAAGGGCTTTTTGGGGTTGTCCTTACAGCAGAGATCAGATGAGTCTTTCAGCACTGTAGTGGACACTGAATACACTAGCCTAGCTATCGATTTCCGTATTAAATCAGCAGCAGCTACACTGTCCCTCCTCTCACTAAGAATGCAGCTTCCGGAATGAATCTAAAATGGATGCTGTCCAGGAGGTGGGAGGGTCTGGGAGGGAGGGTATGATGCTGATTGGCTGGAATGGGTCTGCTGACTGTGAGGTACAGGGTCAAAGTTTACACAATGATGACGAATAGGGGGGAGGACCCAACATCGCATATGTTCGCCCGCCGCGGCGAACGCGAACAAGCTATGTTCGCCGGGAACTGTTCGCTGGCGAATAGTTCGGGACATCTCTAGTTGTTTGTTTTAGTGTTACATAATAAAGCATTTTTGAAAAAATCATGCTTTAGTGTGTGCATATTCTGAGAGCCATAGTTTTTTTATTTTTTGGGCGATTTGTTATAGCTAGGGTCTCATTTTTTGTGGTATGAGATGACGGTTTGATTGCAACTATTTTAGGGTGCATATGATTTTTTGATCGCTTGGTATTACACTTTTTGTGACGTAAGGGGTCAAAAAATAGCTTTTTTTACACATTTTTTTTTTTTTACGGTGTTCAGCTGAGAGGTCATTTCATGTGATATTTTTATACAGCAGGTTCTTACGGACGCGGCGATACCTAATATGTATACTTTTTAATTTTTTTAAGTTTTACACAATAACCGCATTTTTTGTGTCTCCATATTCTGAGAAACATCGTTTTTTTTTTAGCCAATTGTCTTAATTTTTTGCGGGATGAGGTGACGGTTAGATTAGTATAATTTTGGGGGGCATACGCCTTTTTGATCGCTTGGTGTTTTTATTTTATTTTTTTTGACGGTTTTCACCTGAGGGGGTTAGGTCATGTGGTATTTTAAAAGAGCAGGTCGTTACGGACGTGAAAATACCTAATATGTATACTTTTTTTTTTTTTTTTACACAACAATATTATTTTTGAAACAAAAAAAATTATAATGTTGTAGTGACTCCATAGTCTGAGAGCCATAGTTTTTTGAATTTTTCGGAGATTGTCTCAGGTACTGTATCGTTTTTGCGGGATTAGATGACAGTTTGATTGGCATTATTTTGGGATGCATATGACTTTTTGATTGCTTGCTATCACACTTTTTGTGATGAGGTGACAAAAAATTGCTTTTTTTTTTTATCATTTTTACGGTGTTCACCTAAAGGGTTAGGTCATATGGTATTTTTATAGAGCAGGTTGTGACAGAAGCTGCGATACCTAATATGTCTACTTTTTATTTTAGTTTTTACATTTAACACAATAAAAGCATTTTTTTAATGAATATAAATAATCATGTTTTAGTTTCTCCATAGTCTGAGAGACATATATATTTATTTATTTTTTGGGCGATTGTCTTAGGTAGGGGCTCATTTTTTGCAGGATGAGGTGACAGTTCGATTGGTATAATTTTGGAGGGCATACCCCTTTTTAATCGCTCGGTGTTTGCACTTTAGTAGTGTAAGGTGACAAAAAAAAATTTTTTTTTAGCACAGTTTTATATTTTTTTTTTGACGGTGCTCACCTGAGGGGTTAGGTCATGTGATATTTTTATAGAGCCGGTCGATACGGATGCGGCGATACCTAATATGTCTACTTTTTTTCATTTTTTCCTTTATTTTAGGTTAATGACGCTTTTTTGTTTTTTACTTGAAACTTTTAATTTTTTGGGTAAAACTTTATTTTTTTTACTTCTTTTTTCACTTTATTTTATGTCCCAGTCTGGACACTGGTTTCAAAGAATTCCCGATAACGGGCAGGTGGTTTACCTTTATTGGTCCGTTGGGACCTCCGCAAAGACAGTTCCGAGTCTCCAGGGGTAGAGGTAGAGTCCTGGACTTGTGCAGAAGGATCAGCTGTCTGACTTGGAGGAGAATCTCAGCAAATGGCATCAGGACTCGAATTTGAGGCTGGAGTAGCCACTGAAGGGGGGCAAGCATGGAAGGCTATTCTGTTAGAGTTTCACTTTCTGAAGACAATGGCAGTTCGGGTGCCTTATCCAATTCTTTTGACTGCTCCTGAACAGGTTCCTGCAGGCATTTTTTGAGCCTGTTGTGGTGTACTCGCTGAGTACCTTTACTCCTCTGTGGATCCCGTAGACTTCTGATGAGGGGACGGCCATTTCAGTATATGGCTCCCGATCCCAGAGACTATCCAGCTTGCTCACTGGGTGATTGTTTGTGAGCCAGACCTAGTATCCTGGTTGTAAGGGCTCAGCATGCGCATGCAGATCAAAGTCCTGTTTTTGCTGGGCCTTTTCTGTTTAGAGTCCATTATTTATCTGGCATCCTCTAGGTGCCTCTGATGCTCTTTGAACCACTCAGATTTGGAAAGGACTGGTTCAGAATCCGGCAAGGGGATGTCGAGGGCGAGGTCTGCAGGTAAACGGCCCTGTCTTACAAACACAAGGTAGTAAGAGGTGTACCTGGTAGAGCAATAAGTGGTGTTATTGTACAGGTACACTAATTCAGGGATAAGCGAAGGCCACTTGCAATGAGCAGGACCGTGGTACGGTGGCCAATTATGCAGTGGGTCAGGATATGCGCATATAAGTCTATAAGTGTTTGTGGCGCCAATTGCAGGTTGCGCAGGTACTGTAACAGGGCCCTTTAAGATGGTATAACTCACGTACCAAGTGAGGAATGCCAGAGGGGGATACCGTCTCTGTGTAGTAGGTATTGTGTCAACGATGTCTCCTACCTTGGTACGGCTGGACTCATGGATCCTGGCTCACTTGCAATAAAATGAGTGTTGTTAGCAGAAGTAATTGAGGATTGTAGTAGAAGTAAATAAGATCCAGACTTAGATGTAATCCAACACGTCTTTACTTAATGCAGCTTGAATCCATACGAGTTACAGCATAGGTCTTGGGTCCCAGCAGGTATTGGCAATATGTGGCAGGAATCAATATGTATACTGCTTCTATTCATATGCCTAGAGAATCTGCAGGTATCTATCTTCTGCTCTGTCTTCTGCTTGGTATGGGCCTGACTAGCTGAGGAGGTATCTGGTTTTCTCCTGGACTCTGGATCAGTACTCTCCGGACTGCTCGCAGGGAATAGTTCTTCCTGGAGGTCTGTAGTTCTGGAGGTGCTGCTTGCTTTGTCACCAGCTGAGGTAGCAGACTCAGGCTGGGAAGAGTGATCCTTGGCCTCAGCCGAGGCTGGATCCTAGGTTGGGATCCCTATGTCTGGGAGCTCCTACTAGCACAGCCTACCCAAGCAGGGGGCTGGTACACACTAACTTAACTTCCTCTCCTCCCCATGAGGTAGGATGTGGGAAAATTCCACTCCTCCTCAAAGAGGGGGGAGCTAGACTGGAATGAACTATTCCAATCTAGCAATACAAAACTGGCTAAGGTCTGCTGAACATATTGCTGCCACCTGCTGGTGTACATAGAAATTACAGCAAATACATTATACAGCAAATACATTAAACAGGCATTGTTAGATTACACTGGATGACAATATACATACACCTAACATGTTGTAGCGGGGAGAAAGAGTTTAGTGACATACTCCGGGATGTTACACACTCGGCCCTCTTGTAAGGTCGCACAGCCTTGAACATATTGATCAGTGTCTGATTCATCTTTTCGCACAGTCCATTTCCCTGTGGGTGATATGCGGTGGTCCTCAGGTTTTTTGCAGTTTTACAGTGCACAAAGTTCATAGAACAACTGAGACTCGAATGCGGATCCTTGATCAGTGAGTATCTTGTCAGGACACCCATTCGGCAGAATGAAGCTCTTTCACATGGTAGCTGCTGTAGTTTTAGCAGTTAAGTCCTTTACAGGCACAGCCACGACTAACATGGTGTAGTGGTCGATGATTGTCATAGCATAAGTTTATCCGGATCTGTTGGGTTCCAGTTTCACATGGTCGATAGCCACGATTTCTAGAGGACTCCTGCTCACTATGGGATTAAGGGGGGGCTCGCTGATCATGTCTTTCTCCTCTGGCCACAGCACAGGTGGGACACTCCCCGCACAGGCTTCAATATCACTTCTCATGCCAGTCCAGTAGAAATGCCGCCTGATGGTGGCTTCCGTTTTTTGGGTTCCAAAATGACCAGACCTGTTATGGTACATGTCCATTACCATCTTAGCATCTCTTCGGGCACCACTATCTGATGGAGACGCTCACAGGTGACTGGATCAAGCGCTTTCCTGAGGAGTAATCTCTCTGTAGAAAGAGCATTTTCCCTTGTCGCCAGAGGCGAACTAATTCTGAATCGGCTCTCCGCTGCCGAATTCTCTCCGGTATATGCACACTGGAAAAATAATCCAGCAGTTCTCCGATGACTCTTCTCTCTGCTTGTAATTTGAGCCAAAGCTCTTTCTCAACTGAAGGTGAGGGAGCACAGGTATTTGGAGAAGTAGTGGCTTTAGAGATCCAATGCTTAGTGTGTAGAGCTCCCTGTCTGGCAAATCGGGAGTAGAACATTAGCATCTCCACATCTTCCCACTGATCATCTTTAGAAATTTGCAAAAAAAAGGGGGTTAGTCAGCACCTCCCAGTGCGCAGGTGCATGCTGCCATGGCAAAGACCTAAAAGAAAAAAAGACAATGCAGCAGCACCCTGCAAATCAGATAAAGTACAACAATGCCATAGTCACAAAAAAGATTACAAAAATTATGGTGCTAATGCTACGCTTATTTATAAAGTGAGATGCTTGGCCAATGCATTTTGTACAAAACCATCTGAGCCCGTCTGCCGAACGTCAAGGCGATCTCTGTTAGACGGGTCCTAACACTAAATACTACCTGTTATGCGCCATAATGGCCGCCATAAATTTCAGGGAGTGTTGGATCCACATGCATGTTGGGCATGTGGGCTCGGCATGCATGTTGGTACCTGCATCCCTTGTAATGGAGGCCATTATGGCACAAAAAATGGAAAAAGGCAGAGTGGATCCAACACTCCCTGAAATTTATGGCGTACACCATACTGCTTTATAATGAGACCAGACACACTAGGTGGTTTCATGAAAGCATCTTCTCATCTTCCCTGAGTCATGGTAGAAGAGACGCTTTATTCACATTACATTGACTTAAATAGCAGACATGACATCACAAAAGGGTGTTCCTTAAGAAGAGACTATTGGCTCCTTAACCTGATAGGAGTGGTTTCAGCATCTTCAACTGAGTTTATAGGTATATTTGAAAACTGTAATGTAATCCCCATTTTCCCCCTCCCTATTTACCTTAAAAAGAATGCACACATGGCTCAAACATCTGGCTTGCGGCCATCGTGTGGACAAAAATGTGTACTACAGAATAATGTTCACACCAGATACACGTCTCTGACAAATCCCTCCTTTTGCGGTAAATAGACCAAAGGTGAACAGGCAAAGTGAGGTACTGTCCCAACGCCCTAAACAGCGAAGAGCTGGACTTTCCTTATTGCTTCACAGTTCCCCTCAACACCCTTTCGGGTTTGCCTTCACCTTGTCCTATTTACCCCGCAACCATCAACAAGATTTTATTTACTTCAGGATGGAATTATCTTGTATTTGACAGGGGCACAGCACATATACAGTTGCAAGAAAAGTATGTGAACCCTTTGGAATGATATGGATTTCTGCACAAATTGGTCATAAAATGTGATCTATACTTCATCTAAGTCACAACAATAGACAATCACAGTCTGCTTAAACTAATAACACACAAAGAATTAAATGTTGCCATGTTTTTATTGAACACACCATGTGAACATTCACAGTGAAGGTGGAAAAAGTATGTGAACCCTTGAATTTAATAACTGGTTGAACCTCCTTTGGCAGCAATAACTTCAACCAAACGTTTCCTGTAGCTGCAGATCAGACGTGCACAACGGTCAGGATTAATTCTTGACCATTCCTCTTTACAGAACTGTATCAGTTCAGCAATATTCTTGGGATGTCTGGTGTAAATCGCTTTCTTGAGGTCATGCCACAGCATCTCAATCAGGTTGAGGTCAGGACTCTGACTGGGCCACTCCAGAAGGCGTATTTTCTTCTGTTTAAGCCATTCTGTTGTTGATTTACTTCTATGCTTTGGGTCGTTGTCCTGTTTCAACACCATCTTCTGTTGAGCTTTAGCTGGTGGACAGATGGCCTTAAGTTCTCCTGCAAAATGTCTTGATAAACTTGGGAATTCATTTTTCCTTCTATGATAGCAATCCGTCCAGGCCCTGACGCAGCAAAGCAGCCCCAAACCATGATGCCCCCACCACCATACTACACAATTGGGATGAGGTTTTGATGTTGGTATGCTGTGCCTCTTTTCTCCACACATAGTGATGTGTGTTTCTTCCAAACAACTCAATTTTGGTTTCATCAGTCTACAGAATATTTAGCCAGTACTGCTGTGGAACATCCAGGTGCTCTTGTGCAAACTGTAAACGTGCAGCAATGTTTTTAATGGACAGCAGTGGCTTCCTCTGTGGTATCCTCCCATGAAATCCATTATTGTTTAGTGTTTTACGTATCGTAGATTCGCTACCAGGGATGTTAGCATATGCCAGAGACTTTTGTAAGTCTTTAGCTGACACTCTAGGATTCTTATTCACCTCATTGAGCATTCTGTGCTGTGCTCTTGCAGTCATCTTTAACAGGACGGCCACTCCTAGGGAGAGTAGCAGCAGTGCTGAACTTTCTCCATTTATAGACAATTTGTCTTACCGTGGACTGATGTACAGCAAGGCTTTTGGAGATAGAAACATAGAAACATAGAAACATAGAATGTGTCGGCAGATAAGAACCATTTGGCCCATCTAGTCTGCCCAATATACTGAATACTATGGATAGCCCCCGGCCCTATCTTATATGAAGGATGGCCTTATGCCTATCCCATGCATGCTTAAACCCCTTCACTGTATTTGCAGCTACCACTTCTGCAAGAAGGCTATTCCATGCATCCACTACTCTCTCAGTGAAGTAATACTTCCTTATATTACTTTTAAACCTTTGCCCCTCTAATTTAAAACTGTGTCCTCTTGTGGTAGTTTTTCTTCTTTTAAATATGCTCTCTTCCTTTACCGAGTTGATTCCCTTTATGTATTTAAAAGTTTCTATCATATCCCCTCTGTCTCTTCTTTCTTCCAAGCTATACATATTAAGGTCCTTTAACCTTTCCTGGTAAGTTTTATCCTGCAATCCATGTACTAGTTTAGTAGCTCTTCTCTGAACTCTCTCTAGAGTATCTATATCCTTCTGGAGATATCGCCTCCAGTACTGCGCACAATACTCCAAGTGAGATACTTTTATAACCCTTTCCAGCTTTAGGCAAGTCAACAATTTTTAATCGTAGAGTCTTCTGAGAGCTCTTTTGTGCGAGGCATCATTCACATCAGGCAATGCTTCTTGTGAAAAGCAAACCCAGAACTGGTGTGTGTTTTTTTTTATAGGGCAGGACAGCTGTAACCAACACCTCCAATCTCACCTCATTGATTGGACTCCAGTTCGCTGACACCTCACTCCAATTAGCTCTTGGAGATGTCATTAGTCTAGGGGTTCACATACTTTTTCCACCTGCACTGTGAATGTTCCACATGGTGTGTTCAATAAAAACATTGTAACATTTAATTCTTTGTGTTTTATTAGTTTAAGCAGACTGTGATTGTCTATTGTTGTGACTTAGATGAAGATTAGATCACATTTTATGACCAATTTGTGCAGAAATCCATATCATTCCAAAGGGTTCACATACTTTTTCTTGCAACTGTATATAGTGTGGGCATGGATGTATTATACATTTTTTTAAAACAATTTTCCTAAAATGTAGAACTATACACTCACCTAAAGAATTATTAGGAACACCTGTTCTATTTCTCATTAATGCAATTATCTTGTCAACCAATCACATGGCAGTTGCTTCAATGCATTTAGGGCTGTGGTCCTGGTCAATCTCCTGAACTCCAAACTGAATGTCAGAATGGGAAAAAAGGTGATTTAAGCAATTTTGAGCGTGGCATGGTTGTTGGTGCCAGACGGGCCGGTCTGAGTATTTCACAATCTGCTCAGTTACTGGGATTTTCACTCACAACCATTTCTAGGGTTTACAAAGAATGGTGTGAAAAGGGAAAAACATCCAGTATGCGGCAGTCCTGTGGGCAAAAATGCCTTGTGGATGCTAGAGGTCAGAGGAAAATGGGCCGACTGATTCAAGCTGATAGAAGAGCAACGTTGACTGAAATAACCACTCGTTACAACCGAGGTATGCAGCAAAGCATTTGTGAAGCCACAACACGCACAACCTTGAGGCGGATGGGCTACAACAGCAGAAGACCCCACCGGGTACCACTCATCTCCACTACAAATAGGAAAAAGAGGCTACATTTTGCACGAGCTCACCAAAATTGGACTGTTGAAGACTAGAAAAATGTTGCTGGTCTGATGAGTCTCGATTTCTGTTGAGACATTCAAATGGTAGAGTCCGAATTTTGCGTAAACAGAATAAGAACATGTATCCATCCTCTGATGGCTACTTCCAGCAGGATAATGCACCATGTCACAAAGCTCGAATCATTTCAAATTGGTTTCTTGAACATGACAATGAGTTCACTGTACTAAAATAGCCCCCACAGTCACCAGATCTCAACCCAATAGAGCATCTTTGGGATGTGGTGGAACGGGAGCTTCGTGCCCTGGATGTGCATCCCTCAAATCTCCATCAACTGCAAGATGCTATCCTATCAATATGGGCCAACATTTCTAAAGAATGCTATCAGCACCTTGTTGAATCAATGCCGCATAGAATTTAAGGCAGTTCTGAAGGCAAAAGGGGGTCCAACACCGTATTAGTATGGTGTTCCTAATAATTCTTTAGGTGAGTGTATAACAGCCTGTTAAAACCAAATTCTAATAACATTGTAGTCACTGAACCAGTTCCCAAAACATTATTCTGGCCATGATATTAATTTCAGAATTTTTCCCATCAGCTCATTTGATAAAGTCTATCAGTTTCCTCAGATCATTGGTGATCCTTCCATCAGGGTGTAACAGTACAGCCTGGATCGCAGCGGCTCCCTGTGACTCCGCCCACTTACCTCCGGGCCTTAAATAGAAGACAGGTGCTAAGCAGGGTGTTCCACTAATGGAGTGCGCACCCTGCTAGCTCCATTGCATCTGAGGACTCTGCCACATATCCAGACCTGGATCCCTAACAACATTGTGAAGGACTGCCTACCTTCTTGCCACTGGCTTCCCCACTGCTGGCTTCCTAGCCAGGACCAACTAACCGCAAGTATATGCCTGTTACCTGCTCTGATTAAGGTCCTGGAACTCAGAGTGGGGTGGTTCCTGCTGGTGTGAGGCGATATTCCCAAACCAACTCTGAACTCAGGACATGCTATACTAACTCTGAACCTGCTGCATATTATATACTAAACTGAGGACATGCTATACTAACTCTGAACCTGCTGCATATTATATACTAAACTGAGGACATGCTATACTCACTCTGAACCTACTGCATATTACATACTAAAACTGAGGACATGCTATACTAACTCTGAACCTACTGCATACTACATACTAAACTGAGGACATGCTATACTAACTCTGAACCTGCTGCATATTATATACTAAACTGAGGACATGCTATACTAACTCTGAACCTGCTGCATAATATACTAAACTGAGGACATGCTATACTAACTCTGAACCTGCTGCATATTATATACTAAACTGAGGACATGCTATACTAACTCTGAACCTGCTGCATATTATATACTAAACTGTGGACATGCTATATACTAACCCTGAACCTATGGCATACTATATACTAAACTGAGGGCATACTATATACTAACTCTGAACTGTGCACAAGCTTATACTAACTTGTGACTCCTGTAATACTGGGGGACCTTCCTTTCCAGCAGTAACTAATTAGATGGATAGCGGTAAATGATTTTGTTACCCCAAACTCTCCGCCAAAGACTGAGAGAGACGCCTGGGGTACATACTGAGTAACCGCGAATCCCACAGCCAAAAACAAGGGTAGTGGGATAATAGTGGATGTCCATTGCTTCCGCAGTTGAGATCCTAACTGATCAACTAGGTGCGTTACATATTAGTGGAACCCACATGGATCCAGCGGAGGTTGCAGTCACCTCGTCACCCTCACTAAGAGGGTGGAGACCCTCAACGTGACTGTACAACATCTCCAGCTAGAAAACCAGGCACTACGGCAACTTGTCACTCAGGGGCCAGGACACCCCCGTGATGGACCAGAACCCAAGGTCAGCCCACCTGAGATATTCTCGGGTGACCGAAGGCAGTTCAGGATTTCCTGAACGCGTGCAAACTAATGTTTGAGCTGCAGCCCCGGACTTACCCAACTGACAGAACAAAAGTACTTACCATGATCTCTTACCTCAGGGGGAGCCCAGAGCATGGGCCAATACTTATTTAGAAAAGGAAGACCCAGTCCTGGATTCCTTCTCTCTGTTCCTTGAAAAAATGCCCTTCTCTACGAGGACCATAGTAAACAACTGACCACTGAGACCGCTATACGCAGCCTTAAACAAGGGAGACGACCTGTAGAGGACTTTATTGCGGAATGCACTCGCTGGGCCCGGAGACTGAATGGAATGACCTCACCCTTAGGAATCAGTTCCGCCTAGGTCTTTCCGAGGCCCTGAAGGACGAATAAGCCCGAGGAGAATTACCACTTACACTTAATGCCTTGATGCAGAAGGCCACCACCATTGACAGACGGCTGAGGGAACGCAGAGCCGAGAGAGTCTCAGGCTTCACACCAAACCCAAGACCGTCCAGCCAGGGTCCTGCTGTAGAGATGATGGAGATTGGGGCGATCCGAGGACCTCTGACCGAGAGAGAGAAAGCCAGGAGACGTAACCTCAACCTCTGTTTATACTGTGCGTCTGCTGACCATACCGTTGACGGATGCCCCGCGATACGTAAGAAGTGCGAAGGTAAGAGCGGCACGTTTTGTACCTTAGACAGTACAAAAAATAGTACTGGTGGTTACATATACACGTCTCTCACCTTACAGTGGGACCAAAACCGGATTATCGTTGAAGCCATGGTGGACACGGGAGCTTCGGGGAATTTTATCGACATGCATCTGGTTGAGCAAAATAAAATTCCCCACATGAGAAAAAACGTTCCGATATCCGTGAGTTTCATTGACGGTACCACTTCTAGTCCTATCCACAGTCAGACTCAACCCCTCATGGTGACATGTGAAAATAACCACACAGAATTCTTATCCCTTGATATCATACACTCTCCATTGTTTCCCGTGATTCTTGGGTTGCCATGGTTGCAAATACACTAGCCAGCCCTCCTATGGAAACAGGGGAGAGTTCAGTTTACGTCACCTTATTGTATGGAGACCTGCTTTCCTCTCAAATCTCTCATGCATGTGGGAGTGAACCAGGTTCCCAGCCAATACGTAGACTTTGCTGAGGTATTCAGCGCAAAGAAGGCGGAATCTCTTCCGCCCCATAGATCTTACGATTGCCCCATAGACTTGCTGCCGGGTAGTGAGATACCCACGGGTAGAATTTATCCATTGGCACAACCAGAACTTGTTCACCTCAAACAGTACCTAGAAGAGTATTTACGAAAAGGTTTTATTCAGCCTTCAACCTCCCCGGCAGCAGCAGGGATGTTCTTCGTGAGAAACAAAGACTCAAGCCTAAGGCCCATCATAGATTACAGAGCCTTGAACAAAGGAACAATCAAAAATCGGTACCCCTTGCCGCTAATATCCGAACTCATAGAAAGATTACAAACAGCAACAATCTACACCAAGCTGGATTTGAGAGGCGCATACAACTTAATTAGGATCAGAAAAGGTGATGAATGGAAGACAGCCTTCCGCACTCGGTATGGACTCTTCGAGTATACAGCGATGCCCTTCGGGTTGTGCAACGCCCCTGCCACATTCCAAAATTTTATTAACGACATCTTTAGGGATCTACTGGACGTATGTGTAATCATCTATCTTGATGATATACTAGTGTATTCCGATAACTTACACGATCACAGGAAACATGTCCGTTGGGTTCTTGCACGGTTAAGTGTTCATCGCTTATACGTTAAGCAGGAAAAATGTGTGTTCGAGACTACTTCTCTTCCCTTCCTCGGATACATAATTTCACCCAAGGGTATCCAGATGGATCACTCAAAAATCACTTGCATCCAAAATTGGCCGATCCCGGATTCCAGGAAAGCTCTTCAACGGTTCCTGGGTTCTCAAACTTCTATAGGAAATTTATTAAAGATTTCTCCGCTACCACTAAACCACTAACCCGCTTAACTAGTGTCAACACGAAGTTCGTTTGGTCCAAGGACGCCCAATCAGCGTTTGAGTTATTAAGCCAGTGGTTCAGATAATAGAAAAGGTGTCCCACGGCGCAAAAACCACCCAAGAGTTGGAGTGATATAGGTTGATCATTTATTTGAGCAAGTGGTACAACGCGTTTCGGGGTTTAACCCCTTCAGGTACAATAGGTTGCAAGCCTATTGTACCTGAAGAAGGGGTTAAACCCCGAAACGCGTTGTACCACTTGCTCAAATAAATGATCAACCTATATCACTCCAACTCTTGGGTGGTTTTTGCGCCGTGGGACACCTTTTCTATTATCTGAACCACTGGCTTTCTGCGGGATTCCAGGCATCCCTGAACAGAAGTATCCATCCCGGGCTGCACACCATCCGTTGTGAGGAGTTCATGGCATTTTGACACACGTCCACATTACAGTTGTGCCTAAAGTAGCACAACTCCATCAGGTGAGCCTCCCCAGTGGAGATACCTTTTTATCTATAATCTCTACGTTATTACCCTATGGTGCGCCATTTTGCTTTCTGTTCTATAGTTGAACGACGCCTGTTTCTGACACTGAGTTATTAAAGAACAGGTTCACTACGGCACCGATACTGACTCTCCCAAATCCGAACTATCACTACGTGCTGGAAGTAGACGCATCCCAGGCAGCCATAGGAGCCGTTCTGTCCCAGCGAAGCTCTTTTCAACTCCGTTACATCCTATCGGTTCTACTCCCGGACGCTAAATATCGCTGAATTCAATTACCCCATAGGCGAAAAGGAACTCCTCGCCATAAAATGCTCCCTGGAAAATTGGAGGCATTTACTTGAAGGATCAATACACCCCATCACAATTTATACGGATCACCGTAATCTACAATACCTGAAAACCAATAAAACACTATCAGGCCGCCAAGTACGGTGGAGTTTTTTTTCCGACAGGTTTAACTTCCAAATTACATACCGACCAGGCTCAAAAAATGGGAAGGCCGACGCCTTGTCACGACTGGCTGAAATTCGCACCTCAGACACGGCCCCCACATGGATCATTCCACCGAAGAAACTCGTCCTTGCCACCATAACGTTGGAACCCAGCTCAAGGATGCTCTAATTAATGACCATGCTAATACCCCCCCTGGTCTTTCGCAGAACCAACAGGGTCTCCTTTACAAGGACAGCCAACTGTATATACCACCCTCCCTCACCAATCAGGTGATCAAACTTTGCCATGATTTACCCCTCGCGGGACATCCCGGCATTGCTAAAACCACAACCCTGATACTCAGGAACTTCTGGTGGCCAAAATGACCAAACAAATTGAGGAATACGTTTCCACGTGCGAGACCTGTGCCTCATGTAAAACTGACAGGAACCGACCTTATGGTCTCCTAATGAGTCTTCCCATCGCCAACAGACCCTGGGAATGGGTCTCGATGGATTTTAGGAAACAATACCATCATGGTGGTAGTGGATTTGCTGACTAAGATGGCACACTTCGTGCCCCTCAAGAAGTTACCCTCCTCCAAGGAAACGGCCGTGGTATTCCTGTCTAATATTATTAAGTTACATGGAATTCCTAGCCAGGTCATATCAGACAGGGGTTCGCAATTCGTATCCAAATTCTGGAGAGCACTTTGTTCCAGACTTCAAATCGACCACAGAATGTCTACCGCCTATCACCCCCAAACTAATGGGCAGACTGAAAGGGTGAATCAGTGTCTGGAACAGTTTCTCAGATGTCACTGCTCATTTCTCCAGGATGACTGGGAGGGCCTACTTCCTCTCGCTGAATTCGCCTATAATAATTCTACGAATTCCTCCACATTACATACTCCATTCTTTGCTAATTACGGATTTCACCCTAGGTCTCTTCCTCAAACCAGCCTTCCCACAAACGTTCCAGCCACAGACGATTATCTGACCACTTTGCAAACTACCCTTAAGACGCTAAAAGACAACCTTCAACGGGCAAAGAAAAGACAGAAGTTTTACTACGACCGTCGTAGGAGAGAAAATCCTCCCTACCAGGTCGGAGACTCGGTTTGGTTATCAACAAGAAACCTTCGGTTGGGGGTACTTTCCAAGAAATTGGGAAGACAATTCCTGGGTCCTTTTCCGATAGATAGGATTATTAACCCCAACACGGTGAGACTTACCCTTCCTCCACGATTACAGGTACATCCCACATTCCACGTGTCACTACTGAAGCCGTTTAGACCTAGGCCGTTCCCATCAAATGATCCTCGACCCTTGCCGCCGATAGAGGTCCAAGGAGAAGAAGAATTTGAAGTTGAGCAGCTCATTGATTCCAGAAGAAGACGGGGGAAGATCCAGTATCTCGTTAGATGGAAGGGGTATGGTCCCCAGGATGACTCGTGGGAAGATGTGCAAAACGTTCATGCTCCCAGACTCCAAAGATTGTTCCATAGAAGATTTCCCAACCGACCCTCTCCTAGTGGGGTACCCCGGAGGGGTCCCTTAAGGGGGGGGGGTACTGACTAACCGCAAGTATATGCCTGTTTACCTGCTGATTAAGGTCCAGGAACTCAGAGTGGGGTGGTTCCTGCTGGTGTGAGGCGATATCTCAAACCAACTCTGAACTCAGGACATGCTATACTAACTCTGAACCTGCTGCATATTATCTACTAAAACTGATGGACATGCTATACTAACTCTGAACCTGCTGCATATTATATACTAAACTGAGGACATGCTAACTCACTCTGAACCTACTGCAATATTACATACTAAAACTGAGGACATGCTATACTAACTCTGAACCTACTGCATACTACATACTAAACTGAGGACATGCTATACTAACTCTGAACCTACTGCATACTACGTACTAAACTGAGGACATGCTATACTAACTCTGAACCTGCTGCATATTATATACTAAACTGTGGACATGCTATATACTAACCCTGAACCTATGGCATACTATATACTAAACTGAGGGCATACTATATACTAACTCTGAACTGTGCACAAGCTTATACTAACTTGTACTCCTGTAATACTGGGGGACCTTCCTTTCCAGCAGTAATTAATTAGATGGATAGCGGTAAATGATTTGTTACCCCAAACTCTCCGCCAAAGACTGAGAGAGACGCCTGGGGTACATACTGAGTAACCGCGAATCCCACAGCCAAAAACAAGGCGGTGGGATAATAGTGGATGTCCATTGCTTCCGCAGTTGAGATCCTAACTGATCAACTAGGTGCGTTACACAGGGCAGTGTTGTCCGGAATGTAGATGCAGCAGTTCTGTAGACCCCTCCTTTTTCTGCTGTCAAGGACCAGTCGGTTCTGTAGAGTCATTACTGGAAAAGAGCTCAGTTGTTCCACCATTCCCTGCACAGCATCACAGATATAATTCACAAATCTCTGTTGATGACAATAGAGATGTTAAATCCAATCAAAATAAAATAAAAATTATTTTTTTTATTTTTATTTTTATTTTTTTTACTAATCATGGGAAATAATGACTCAAATCCTGCAATTATCTGAATTTTTGTTTTAAATTAGTCAGAAAGTCTTCTACAGAATCCTATGGCATCAATGTATACTTGAGTCAAAGGATGTAGGGAGTGACCTCCTTAGTCGTGACCGGACAATGTTTTCTGATTTCATCTCTCACTCAGGAGGTGAGAATAGAACAAATGGCATCAGGACTTGATCAGGGTACATTGACCACTTCATTCCACCTGCATCCTGGGTCGGAGTTTCAAATCTCCACACAATCACCAGATATCTGCGTTTTGATAATTTTGGTTGATAAACCAACTGTCAGGAACTGTCAGTCACTACTTGTCATCTTCAGCTGAATTAAGTAAGAACAATATCCTAAGGGAAAACACCAAAGGGCTTTCCTATATAAAATCCTGTCTCTAAGGCCAGTTTGTCATATTATTTTTAAATTGGCCAAATATTTAATGCCAACTGTAGGTAAGGATGTAGGAGCCACAGATGCAACTGAACTTTGAGGTTTCTCCCTTACCAACATTCAAAATTTGCCTAGGGGATCTTTGTCACTTACACGTGCTCCTAACACATACCGTATTTTTCGCCGTATAAGACGCACTTTTTCCCCCCCAAAAGTGGGGGGAAAATAGCAGTGCGTCTTATACGGTGAATGCTGCTGATTTTGCTGAGTTTTCAATTATACACCCGCCGCGATGCCGTGCGGCGGGTGTATCAGCTGTGAGGGAGGCGGGACTGGGGGCCGGCATCTGCTTTTATAATGACAGCGGGGCCCGTGCAGTGATTGTATTCTACTACACGGGCCCCGCTCACTGTATAATCCTATGTCTAATAGTTAATTGTAATTGTATGTAATCACATAAGGAGCTCTGTGTATTACCGGTACTTACAACTACAAGCGCTCGCCGCTAGGTAGGTAGCAGTGAGAGGAGGAGGAGGCAGGCCGGGAGGACGGACGCTGGCAGCGTGAGTCATACTTCATGCGCCTGCGCCGCCCACTTTATGAATGAAGCAGGCGGCGTGGGCGCATGATGTATGACTCACGCTGCCAGCACCTGTCCTCCCGGCCTGCCTCCTCCTCCTCCCTCCTCCTGCTACCTACCGAGCGGCGAGCACTTGTAGTTGTAAGTACCGGTAATACACAGCGCTCCTTATGTGATTACATACAATTACAATTAACTATTAGACATAGGATTATACAGTGAGCGGGGCCCGTGTAGTAGAATACAGTCACTGCACGGGCCCCGCTGTCATTATAAAAGCAGATGCCGACCCCCAGCGTGTATTGAGGGTCATTCACTTCAGGGACATTTATGGAGGGGATCTGTGGATGACACATAGCATAAGATGCTATATATGTGTCATCCACAGATCCCCCCCATAACTGTCATACACAGATCCTCATAACAGTGCCATCCAAGAGCCCAATAAGAGCTACCCACAGATCCCCCATAAGTGTCACCCACAGATCCCCATAAGTGTCACCCACAGATCCCCCATAAGTGTCACCCACAGATCCCCCATAAGTGTCACCCACAGATCCCCCATAAATGTCACCCACAGATCCCCCATAAGTGTCACCCACAGATCCCCCATAAGTGTCACCCACAGATCCCCCATAAGTGTCACCCACAGATCCCCCATATGTGTCACCCACAGATTCCCCATATGTGTCACCCACAGATCCCCCATATGTGTCACCCACAGATCCCCCATAACAGTGCGTCACCCACAGATCCCCCATAAGTGTCACCCACAGATCCCCCATAAGTGTCACCCCAGATCCCCCATAAGTGTCACCCGCAGATCCCCCATAAGTGTCACCCACAGATCCCCCATAACAGTGCGACACCCCACATCCCCCATAACAGTGCGCCATCCACAGATCCCCCATAACAGTGCCATCCACAGACCACAATTAGTTCAAAACCCACCAAAAGCACACCGTTTGGTTCAAAATATTTTTTTTTTATTTTCCTCCTCAAAAACCTAGGTGCGTCTTATGGACCGGTGCGTCTTATAGGGCGAAAAATACGGTATATCCCTGAATCCTGTTGGATAGGATTTCTAATGGACAGGAACAGAGGATTACATTCATCATGTTTGCAACTGTTTGGTGGTGTTCCCTTCAGGATAGTCTCCTTTGCGACAAACCTTCAGCTTTACTGACTCTAGAGGTAGTTTCCACTGGTTTATATTCCCAACACTTCAGACTAGTGCTCCATTCTGTTAATCTCCAATATCCACAGTTGGTATGGTCATATTTAAACACAATTACCATAGACTGGGTCAGTTCAAGTCCACAGATGTACTTATCAGACCAAAACCAAGTGTCCTGTCATCTGTCTTACAGTCCACTATACTGCAAATGTCAACTTAGTTGTTCCTGACTCATCTTGATAATATAACACCGTTGGAATTTGATTTGACTGTGATTTCCCCTTTGTACAATATTTAACAAACAATACGACATGTAACAAAACATTATGGCTCTTATAGTCCTGGCACTTGATTGCAATACGATCAGTTTTCTCCTTGCAATTCGACAGCAGTGGCGGTGGTTATCAGGACTTGATGTAGATCTTCAAACCGTAGCTCTAGGACTTTCCACACGTCTCTCGTTTCACCACTATCCAATCTCCTATAATTGTAAAGAATGAATCGCTTCTATATAGTCTGGATTCTAGGAACAACAAAACTTGGAAATACACATTAGACAATAATTTGTGCAACAGACAACATAATTTGGAAAACTACTATGCTGCATCTGGAACTATTGGGGAAATAGACACCTAATCCAGGAGCATTCCCAAAGAGTACTTCATAAGGACTTAGGCCTATCTTTCGGTTAGATGTGTACCGGATGGAAAAAAAAAAAACAGGGATAGGTACTCTCACCTCAGTCAGTATCTTTAGCTGTAGCCTTTGCTACAGGCCAAATCTCCGAATATCCTGGAAAGAGACCAATATAGACACAGACATATTCACACGGTTCCACTTTTGTTCTGAATGTAGTCAATCTGCAGTCTCTGAAATGGGTAAGATGACCTTGGCATATGCCTTCCTGGAACTCCTATAGTTCTCCCATCATTATTACAGCATTCACCTTCAACTAACCTAGTGGCAGCATTGTTGAACCCAGGAGCCATCCACCACAGAACCCAATCACACCTTCTCTCTCTCGATTTGCCCATGTTCTAAATCCATCCTCTTTAGGTAGAGTGCCCTCTGAAGGAAGAGTTTCTTACCAACTCTCCAGAGTCCTATCATCACTTCTACCTTTATCCTTTGATTTTTACTTTTAGCCTCTGTAACCTGTATCTGAAAAAGGCAAACTTTTTGGAAGTCCACTGGCCATAAGCCATCCTGTTTCACACAGACTTCCACTTAACGTACACTTCAAGTAATAGTTTAGCCTTTACCTTTTCAGGCAGCATCAGGGCATCAAACATCTTTCATGCACTCAGCATTAATTATTGATGGGCTTAACAATGGATCAAACAGAATCTCTGCTTCACCAGATTAGACCATAATAATGAGTGAAACCGAAGGCATACCTGGATTCAATCTTACCCTCAGCCATCTTACAAACCTCAGCGAGTGTCTTCAGCTCTGTCTCCTGCACTAACATTGCTGGAGGGAGTGGTTCTTTCTTGACAACATCAGATTAAGTAGGAACAACATATCCTGTCTGAGATTATCCATCTTCCAAGAACCTGAAATTATCTACCAGAAACTCAAAAATTTGGTTATTAATTGGAAACATTAAATTTGAATTTTATTTTTATTTACCACTTCCAGCCTCCCCCCCCCCCCCCCTCCAGATGCAGCAGAGTAGTTGGATCAAATTTTGTACACCCTTAAGACGGTGATTAATTGGTGAGAGTAGTAGGAATTGCATTACTATATGCTCCTACACATGTGATACTACCCTTAGCCATGAGAGATCATGGAACATGTTTGCTATAAGGCAATGGAATTAGATCCTAAGGATTGTATAAATACAGGAAAAAGGGGGAGTGAGCACTCTCAACACCCGGACCACAGGATATTGGGATCAATATGGTATTTATTTGTTAAATCCAATCACATACATATGAATAAAATCATTGAAATTGAAGGAAATAAAAAATAACAATAATTGGTACCAATAAAACTACTAACAGGGGATAAATATCACAATTCAGCAAACCATTAAGACATTAAAGTTGCTAAAATATACTCCTGGTACTGGTAGTACCACGAACTGTGTCAAAGAGTGTCCAGAGTAGAGGTCACCTGCAGACCTTGTATTACCGCAGACCGCTTCTCAGAAAAGTAGTTGTCACGGGCAGTTCAAGACAGTCTGTGCCAATATAATGGGTTCAATGTCCCATATAGTGCTCCGTAATTGTTGGTGGATGATATTAAACTCCTTCCCGGTTCATAAATGAAAATGCAGCCGCTCAGGGTATTATCTTGTAACTACTTCACTCGGAGATAAAGGTTCCTACCTGGTTCCTGATGTCCGCTCCCGCTACCGCGTCTCAAAGTCCTCCACGAGAGGCGAGCTGCGCCGGCTGCTTCGGCGTCTAGCGTCAGCCGTCCCGTACTGATGACGTCACAATATCGCGGGATTCAACAGGCAGTGGTGGTACCTTGATACTCTCCGTAGTTTGTATAGTAGTTTGTATAGTAGAGCGGCCTTTATGAAGATCTTTCTCCTTTATACCTTCTTATCGCATGGCCATGCAATGGAGATCCAAGAGATTAAGTAAACGCTTCTCTCCTTAACACCAGACGCGTTTCGGGGCGTCTGCACCCCTTCCTCAGTGGTTGTTGAGAGTGCTCACTCCCCCTTTTTCCTGTATCCATTTGTTTTTGGGTTGGGCACCCAAGTTGAGTTAGCAGCACCCGTCATAGCCACCGACTGTGAGCCAACCACCTATTTACATTGTATAAATAATAGGGATCCAGTATTTGATTCTGGATTGTTAATTCCTTATGGGCATTGCATTTGGGGGCTGAACATTTGTAGCTCCTCCCATGGGCGAGGAAGTGGGCAAGTACATACAAAGTCTTCCTCCCCCCCCTTGTGGGGAGGACTGATAGGCAGCCACGCCCGCCTTAGGTCTTTGTTTGATTTAACTTTAAAGGGAACCTGTCACCCGGATTTTGTGAATAGAGCTGAGGACATGGGTTGCTAGATGGCCGCTAGCACATCCGCAATATCCAGTCCCCATAGCTCTGTGTGCTTTTATTGTGTAAAAAAAACCGATTTGATACATATGCAAATTAACCTGAGATGAGTCCTGTACGTGAGATGAGTCAGGGACAGGACTCACCTCAGGCTAATTTGCATATGTATCAAATTGTTTTTTTTACAAAATAAAAGCACACAGAGCTATGGGGACTGGATATTGCGGATGTGCTAGCGGCCATCTAGCAACCCATATCCTCAGTTCTATACCCAAAATCCAGGTGACAGGTTCCCTTTAACAATATGGCGGGACAAAATGAACTTCACTCAAGCTAGCCAACACTAGACCTTTCCAGATGATCCTTAAGACCATCCACAAAGGCAGCACTTAAGATTTTCTCGTGCATAGCTAAAGTAAGCTCAAAAATCCAAATCCACCCAACTTTCCTGGAGTCTAGTGAAAACTTTCTCCACACTCTCTGTCCTGATGACAATGTGACTGACTGATGACCTAAACACTTCCTCCCAGACTCAATTATCTTCACTATGCATTAAATCCCCAGCTCTATATTGGACTAGATTTTTCAAATCTCACCAATAATATGAGAAAACTCTCCATATTTTAACTAGTTTTCTATAAAGCAGCATAAGTAAGTTCTCTGAATTGGGAATTCTATTCATCATGGCAAAATTGATGTTACTACTAGGTGTGGTAGATGTCATACATCATATAATGATGCAGATATCCCTAAACTTTCACTCCTATTTGAATAAGGACTTAGAATGGGTGCAATCTTAGATTGATAGGATTGGACACTTCCAATTGGCATCATGGAGCAATCACTGCGGGCACATTTTAAACCAATGGAACATACAATTTGGAAAGGTTATTTTTGCAAACATCATTGGATCTAATCCAATACTGGAGCCCTGTCTGGAAGATCTATAGATAACACACATTAGTATCTTCACAGTCTGCAGATGCATTACCAATTACCAGCCCCCCTCCCCCCCAACCCCCATATGGAGGGTAGTTGAATTCCTGAGCACAGGAGGGGGATGTGAGATGGGAGGGAGTTCTCTCTGAAATGTGCTCTCAAAAAGAAAACAGGAAAAGTTCTTGTCGAACTACAAGTACAATAATTACTTTTGAATGTTACAGCAGATGTGGTGGGGGAAGGGATGCCACATGGCAACTTCTTTGTTCTCTGTAGGATTCAAAATCCTCCATATTGTAATAAGAAATGCTTCTCATTTCTCCAACTTTCAATTTCTCTCAGTCACTTCCATAGACACTTTTCACCATAACTCAGTATGCACCAGCCTATTATTATCCTTCAACCAACTTCTCTTTTCCTTCTATACACTTATCCACAATCCTTTCATTTAATCTACTGGTTTCTGGCATATCAATTGCACACATGAACGATTTTAACTTCATAACTGAAACTTTAGTTTCGATATGCACCCTCTAGGGGGAACTTTTACACAATACTACGTATTTCCGGTTAATACCGGAAATCGCTGCTACTTAGTATGACAGAATGCTTTCAACTTTTATTCCTAACTGAAACTTTTCCTTTCTTTCTTGCATCAACTGAGCTGCTGTTAATATCTCCTCACTTGGTCCTGCAACATTAGAATTTCCCATTATTGTAGTTACACTAAGATCAAACAATTGCTAATTATTATCGAGCCCGCTAACTTAAGCGTAGTTGCACAAAGATAAAACGATATCCAATTACTATAAGTAATCGCTATCGAACCCACTAACTTAAGCGCAGTTTCACTCAGATCAAACGATATATAATAGTATTGAATAGGGATGAGCGAACCCGAACTGTATAGTTCGGGTTCGTACCGAATTTTGGGGTGTCCGTGACACGGACCCGAACCCGAACATTTTCGTAAAAGTCCAGGAGTTCGGGTTCGGTGTTCTGCGCTTTCTTGGCGCTTTTGAAAGGCTGCAAAGCAAGCCAACTCAACAAGCGTCATACTACTTGCCCCAAGAGGCCATCACAGCCTTGCTACTATTGGCATGGCTGTGTTTGGTCAGTGCAGCATGTGACCCAGCTCTATATAAGCTTGGGTCACGTAGCACTGCACGTCACTCTGCTGATTCAAGCATAGGGAGAGGTTGCTGCTGCGACGTTAGGGCGTGATTAGGCAGATTTACTCCTCAAAAGATTATTCTGTGATCGATCTGCAGCTGTGGATCATTGAAGTGCTAATATCGACATGCTACTTTTTTGAGGCTGCCCAGAGCGTTTTTAGATCACTTTTTTCTGGGGTATCGGCGGCATTTTGTGACTTGTGGTGCGCAGCACAAGCTATCACCAAGTGTATTTTAACCATCAATAGTGTGGTTATTTTGTGCTATATCCTACATCAGCTGCAGGTGAGCCTGTGTCACGAGTGCATTTAACCAGCAACAGTCTGGTTATTTTTTGGCCATATACTACATCAGCTGAGGCTGAGCCTGTGTCACCGAAGTGCATTTAACCATCAACAGTCTGGTTATTTTCTTGGCCATATACTAAATCTGGTGCAGGCTGAGCCTGTGTCCACCCCAAGTGCATTTAACCATCAATAGTGTGGTTATTTTTTAGGCCATATACTACATCAGGGGCAAGTTGAGCCTGTCACCCAGCGCCTAAAAAATAGACCTGACACTTTCTATTCAACCAAATCTGTACTGTTTTAGCTGGTCAAGTTATTTGTAGTGACCGTAAAGACATTTTTTGTTCTGGGTGAAAAACTATTCCCAAATTTGCCCTTCTCAAAATAACTAGTTTCTGGCTATATGAGGCCTACTTGAAATCTATCCCAAAAAGGATATCTTACATTGAAGGTGCTGATAGTGTCATTCAGAAAAACCTAAGACACACGCTACCGTGCAGATAGAAGTCTGATTCTGTGATTAAACCTATACCTGTCACACAGCGCAAATAAAAACAGGCCTCACATTTCTATTCAACCAAATCTGTACTGTTTTAGCTGGTCAAGTTATTTGTAGTGACCGTAAAAGCACACTTTTTGTTCTGGGTTGAAAAACTATTCCCAAATTTGCCATTCTCAAAATTGTGGTGAACGGGAACAATGAGGAAAACATCTAATAAGGGACGCGGACGTGGACATGGTCGTGGTGGTGGTGTTAGTGGACCCTCTGGTGCTGGGAGAGGACGTGGCCGTTCTGCCACAGCCACACGTCCTAGTGAACCAACTACCTCAGGTCCCAGTAGCCAGCAGAATTTACAGCGATATTTTGTGAGGCCCAATGCCGTTCTAAGGATGGTAAGGCCTGAGCAGGTTCAGGCATTAGTCAATTGGGTGGCCGACAGTGGATCCAGCACGTTCACATTATTTCCCACCCAGTCTTCTGCAGAAAGCGCACAGATGGCGCATGAAAACGAAGCCCATTAGTCTGTCACATCACCCCCATGCATATCAGGGAAACTGTCTGAGCCTCAAGTTATGCAGCAGTCTCTTATGCTGTTTGAAGACTCTGCTGCCAGGGTTTCCCAAGGGCATCCACCTAGCCCTTCCCCAGGGGTGGAAGAGATAGAATGCACTAATGCACAACCACTTATGTTTCCTGATGATGAGGACATGGGAATACCACCTCAGCACGTCTCTGATTATGACGAAACACAGGTGCCAACTGCTGCGTCTTTCTGCAGTGTGCAGACTGAACAGGAGGTCAGGGATCAAGACTGGGTGGAAGACAATGCAGGGGA
Source organism: Bufo bufo (assembly GCF_905171765.1). Classification (NCBI taxonomy): domain Eukaryota; kingdom Metazoa; phylum Chordata; class Amphibia; order Anura; family Bufonidae; genus Bufo; species Bufo bufo. Next base: position 35,448 of record NW_024400137.1, read on the forward strand.
CGATGAGGTCCTAGACCCCACATGGAATGAAGGTCGTGCCACTGACTTTCAAAGTTCGGAGGAAGAGGCAGTGGTGAGATCAGAACACCTGCCGCCAAGAGACTCCGCCTGCTACTGACCGCCATCATCTGGGACCGAGCACCCCAAAGGCAGCTTCAAGGAGTTCCCTGGCATGGCACTTCTTCAAACAATGTGCTGACGACAAGACCCGAGTGGTTTGCACGCTGTGCCATCAGAGCCTGAAGCGAGGCATTAACGTTCTGAACCTTAGCACAACCTGCATGACCAGGCACCTGCATGCAAAGCATGAACTTCAGTGGAGTAAACACCTTAAAAACAAGGAAGTCACTCAGGCTCCCCCTGCTACCTCTTCTGCTGCTGCCGCCTCGGCCTCTTCTGCTGCTGCCGCCGCCTCGGCCTCTTCTGCTGCTGCTGCCGCCGCCTCGGCCTCTTCCTCTGCCTCTGGAGGAACGTTGGCACCTGCCGCCCAGCAAACATGGGATGTACCACCAACACCACCACCTGCGTCACCAAGCATCTCAACCATGTCACACGGCAGCGTTCAGCTCTCCATCTCACAAACATTTGAGAGAAAGCGTAAATTCCCACCTAGCCACCCTCGATCCCTGGCCCTGAATGCCAGCATTTCTAAACTACTGGCCTATGAAATGCTGTCATTTAGGCTGGTGGACACACACCGCTTCAAACAGCTCATGTCACTTGCTGTCCCACAGTATGTTGTTCCCAGCCGCCACTACTTCTCCAAGAGAGCCGTGCCTTCCCTGCACAAACAAGTGTCCGATAAAATCAAGTGTGCACTGCGCAACGCCATCTGTGGCAAGGTCCACCTAACCACAGATACGTGGACCAGTAAGCACGGCCAGGGACGCTATATCTCCCTAACTGCACACTGGGTAAATGTAGTGGCGGCTGGGCCCCAGGCGGAGAGCTGTTTGGCGCACGTCCTTCCGCCGCCAAGGATCGCAGGGCAACATTCTTTGCCTCCTGTATCCTCCTCCTCCTACTCAGCTTCCTCCTCCTCTTCTTCCACCTGCTCATCCAGTCAGCCACACACCTTCACCACCAACTTCCTCACAGCCCGGGTGATAACGTCAGCAGGACCATTCTGAAACTCATATGTTTGGGGGACAAGGCCCCACACCGCACAGGAGTTGTGGCGGGGTATAGAACAACATACCGACGAGTGGTTGCTGCCAGTGAGCCTCAGCCCGGCTGGTGGTGTGCGATATGGGCGAAATCTCGTTGCAGCTCTGGGGACTAGCCGGTTTGACGCACATCCCTTGCCTGGCGCATGTGCTGAATTTGGTGGAGCAGAAGTTCATTCGCAACTTACCCCGACATGGTCAGAGCTGCTGCTTAAAGTGCGGGCGTCTGTCGCGCTTCCAGCGTTCACACCCCTGCACGCTGCTCGCCTGTCTGCTCTACAGCGTAACTTCGGCCTTCCGCTCACCTCCTCATATGCGACGTACCCAACCAGGTGGAACTCCACCTTGCATATGCTGGACAGACTGTGCGAGCAGCAGGCCATAGTGGAGTTTCAGCTGCAGCACGCACGGGTCAGTCGCACTGCCGATCAGACCACTTTCACACCACCAATGACTGGGCCTCCATGCGAGACCTGTGTGCCCTGTTGCGCTGTTTCGAGTACTCCACCAACATGGCCAGTGGCGATGACGCCGTTATCAGCGTTACAATACCACTTCTATGTCTCCTTGAGTAAAACACTTAGGGCGATGATGGAAGAGGAGGTGGCCCAGGAGGAAGAGGAGGAAGAGGGGTCTTTTTAGCACTTTCAGGCCAGTCTCTTCAAAGTGACTCAGAGGGAGGTTTTTTGCAATACCAGAGGCCAGGTACAAATGTGGCCAGACAGGGCCCACTACTGGAGGACGAGGAGGACGAGGATGAGGAGGAGGTGGAGGAGGATGAGGATGAAGCATGTTCACAGCGGGGTGGCACCCAAAGCAGCTCGGGCCCATCACTGGTGCGTGGCTGGGGGAAACACAGGACGATGACGATACGCCTCCCACAGAGGACAGCTTGTCCTTACCTCTGGGCAGCCTGGCACACATGAGCGACTACATGCTGCAGTGCCTGCGCAACGACAGCAGAGTTGCCCACATTTTAACGTGTGAGGACTACTGGGTTGCCACCCTGCTGGATCCCCGGTACAAAGACAATGTGCCCACCTTACTTCCTACACTGGAGCGTGATAGGAAGATGCGCGAGTACAAGCGCACGTTGGTAGACGCGCTACTGAGAGCATTCCCAAATGTCACAGGGGAACCAGTGGAAGCCCAAGGCGAAGGCCGAGGAGGAGCAAGAGGTCGCCAACGCAGCTGTGTCACGGCCAGCTCCTCTGAGGGCAGGGTTAGCATGGCAGAGATGTGGAAAAGTTTTGTCACCACGCCACAGCTAACTGCACCACCACCTGATACGGAACATGTTAGCAGGAGGCAACATTTCACTAACATGGTGGAACAGTACCTGTGCACACCCCTCCACGTACTGACTGATGGTTCGGCCCCATTCAACTTCTGGGTCTCCAAATTGTCCACGTGGCCAGAGCTAGCCTTTTATGCCTTGGAGGTGCTGGCCTGCCCGGCGGCCAGCGGTTTGTCTGAACGTGTATTCAGCACGGCAGGGGGCGTCATTACAGACAAACGCAGCCGCCTGTCTACAGCCAATGTGGACAAGCTGACGTTCATAAAAATGAACCAGGCATGGATCCCACAGGACCTGTCCATCCCTTGTGCAGATTAGATATTAACTACCTCCCCTCTACATTATTTTATTCTACTCCAGGGCACTTCCTCATTCAATACTATTTTTATTTTCAACCCAAAGTTGAATGAACCTCTCCTCTGCCTGGGTGCCGGGGCCTAAATGTGTGACAGTGGCCTGTTCCAGTGGTGGGTGACGTGAAGCCTGATTCTCTGCTATGACATGAAGACAGATTCTGTGCTGACATAAGGCCAGATTCTCTGTTACGGGGACTCTCTCCTCTGCCGGGGTGCCTGGGCCTAAAATATGTATGGGACAGTGCCATCTTCCCAGTGGTGGGACGTGGAGGCCTGATTCTCTGCTATGACATGAAGGACAGATTCTGTGCTGACATAAGACCAGATTCTCTGTTACGGGAACCTCTCTCCTCTGCCTGGGTGCCGGGGCCTAAATGTGTGACAGTGGCCTGTTCCAGTGGGTGGGTGACGTGAAGCCTGATTCTCTGCTATGACATGAAGACTGATTCTGCGCTGACATAAGGCCAGATTCTCTGGTTACGGACCTCTCTCCTCTGTCTGGGTGCGGGGCCTAAATGTGTGACAGTGCCTGTTCCAGTGGTGGGTGACGTGAAGCCTGATTCTCTGCTATGAACATGAAGACAGATTCTGTGCTGACATAAGGCCAGATTCTCTGTTACGGGACCTCTCTCCTCTGTCTGGGTGCCTGGGCCTAAATATGTGACAGTGGCCTGTTCCAGTGGGTGGGTGACGTGAAGCCTGATTCTCTGCTATGACATGAAGACTGATTCTGCGCTGACATAAGGCCAGATTCTCTGTTACGGGACCTCTCTCCTCTGTCTGGGTGCCGGGGCTTAATATGTGACAGTGGCCTGTTCAGTGGTGGGTGAGGTCTAGCCTGATTCTCTGCTATGACATGAAGACAGATTCTGCGCTGACATAAGGCCAGATTCTCTGTTACGGGACCTCTCTCCTCTGTCTGGGTGCCGGGGCCTAAATGTGTGACAGTGGCCTGTTCCAGTGGTGGGTGACGTGAAGCCTGATTCTCTGCTATGACATGAAGACTGATTCTGCGCTGACATAAGGCCAGATTCTCTGTTACGGGACCTCTCTCCTCTGTCTGGGTGCCGGGGCCTAAATATGTGACAGTGGCCTGTTCCAGTGGTGGGTGACGTGAAGCCTGATTCTCTGCTATGACATAAAGACTGATTCTGCGCTGACATGAAGCCAGATTCTCTGCTATGGCATGAAGAGACTGATTCTCTGCTGACATGAAGCCAGATTCTTTTGCTATGGCATGAAGAGACTGATTCTCTGCTGACGTGAAGCCAGATTCTCTGCTATGGGACCTCTGTCCCAATTGATATTGGTTCATTTTTATTTTTTTTAATTTTTATTTTTAATTCTTTTCCCTATCCACATTTGTTAGCAGGATATTTACCTACATGTTGCTGCCATTTTGCAGCCCTCTAGCTCTTTCCTGGCTGTTTTACAGCCTTTTTAGTGCCCAAAAGTTCGGGTTGGACTTCAATGGGGTTCGGGTTCGGGACGAAGTTCGGGTCGGGTTCGGATCCCGAACCCGAACATTTCCGGGAAGTTCGGCGAACTTCTCGAACCCGAACATCCAGGTGTTCGCTCACTCTACTCTCTACTCAATGTGAGAAATATTCTCTCCAGTGATAGCACTGTACACACTGTATATATTATACCCTGTACCTCACATATCAGTACACTACAGTATATACTATATACCTGTACACACTGCATATACACTGCTCAAAAAAATAAAGGGAACACTTAAACAACACAATGTAACTCCAAGTCAATCACACTTCTCTGAAATCAAACTGTCCACTTAGGAAGCAACACTGAGTGACAATCAATTTCACATGCTGTTGTGCAAATGGGATAGACAACAGGTGGAAATTATAGGCAATTAGCAGGACACCCCCAATAAAGGATTGGTTCTGCAGGTGGTGAACACAGACCACTTCTCAGTTCCTATGCTTCCTGGCTGATGTTTTGGTCACTTTTGAATGCTGGCGGTGCTTTCACTCTAGTGGTAGCATGAGACGGAGTCTACAACCCACACAAGTGGCTCAGGTAGTGCAGCTTATCCAGGATGGCACATCAATGCGAGCTGTGGCAAGAAGGTTTGCTGTGTCTGTCAGCGTAGTGTCCAGAGCATGGAGGCGCTACCAGGAGACAGGCCAGTACATCAGGAGACGCGGAGGAGGCCGTAGGAGGGCAACAACCCAGCAGCAGGACCGCTACCTCCGCCTTTGTGCAAGGAGGAACAGGAGGAACACTGCCAGAGCCCTGCAAAATGACCTCCAGCAGGCCACAAATGTGCATGTATCTGCTCAAACGGTCAGAAACAGACTCCATGAGGGTGATATGAGGGCCCGACGTCCACAGGTGGGGGTTGTGCTTACAGCTCAACACCGTGCAGGACGTTTGGCATTTGCCAGAGAACACCAAGATTGGCAAATTCGCCACTGGCGCCCTGTGCTCTTCACAGATGAAAGCAGGTTCACACTGAGCACATGTGACAGACGTGACAGAGTCTGGTTTACAGGAAAAGGTTAGAAATTGATGGAAACACCACTGAAATGGTTCGGGAACAGCATGGGGAGGATGTCTGGATGCATCTTGGACTCCCAGGTCGTTGCTGGGAATGATGTTGTCCGAGTAATACGCCACTTTTACAGACTGACAATAATACGCACAAAACCGAAGATAAAATCGTTTTTGACGAAAAATTGTTAGGAAACATTCTTTCCTGTATATTAACTTGTATATAAAGTACAAGTAATGCCAAAAATTACAAGGAAGAGGCACTGCGATACAACCTGTATATCATATAAAGGAGGGCCTAATTCACATTGTGGTACAATTGTTCAGGTAGTGGGACTCCTACACTCATAAAGCCTATGCACTAAGTGAAAGGGCTGCCAAAAATTACAAGGAACCAGCACTCCAATACACCCTTTATTACACATAAAGGAGGGCATCATACACACCCATGAAAAATTATGATTGATGGCCTGCTGGTGACCCTCAAAAACATTAGGAGCAAGGGCCTGCTGGTGACCATCTAAAAGAAATTGTGGGCGAGAGCCTGCTGCCGAGCTGACCATGTTAAAAATTTTGTGGGTGAGGGCCTGCTGGCGAGCTGGCCATCTAAAAAAATATTGTGGGTGAGGGCCTGCTGCCGAGCTGACCATCTAAAGAATTTTGTGGGCGAGGGCCTGCTGCTGAGCTGACCATGTTAAAAATTATGTGGACGAGGGCCTGCTCCCAAGCTGACCATTTAAAAAATTTAGTAGGGGAGGGCCTGCTGCTGAGCTGACCCTCTAAAACATTAGGAGCGAGCGCAGCCTAATAAGCATGTTGATATGATGGAGGAGAAGGAGGATGAGGAGGAGGACGAGAAAAGGGAGATTGAACCATTTTCAGCCACCAAATACTTAAGGCTACTTTCACACTTGCGTTCGGGGTTCCGCTTGTGAGTTCCGTTTGAAGGCTCTCACAAGCGGCCCCGAACGGATCCGTACTGCCCCAATGCATTCTGAGTGGATGCGGATCCGCTCAGAATGCATCAGTTTGGCACCGTTTTGCCTCCGCTCCGCTCAGCAGGCGGACACCCGAACGCAGCTTGCAGCGTTTTCGTGTCCGCCTGGCCGTGCGGAGCCAAACTGATCCGTCCAGACTTACAATGCAAGTCAATGGGGACGGATCCGTTTGACGTTGACACAATATGGTGCAATTTCAAACGGATGCGTCCCCCATTGACTTTCAATGTAAAGTCAGGAGTCCATATTAATATACCATCAGATCGGAGATTTCTCCAATCCAATGGTATATTTTAACTTGAAGCGTCCCCATCACCATGGGAACGCCTCTATGTTAGAATATACCATCGGATTTGAGTTACATCGTGAAACTCAGATCCGACAGTATATTCTAACACAGAGGCGTTCCCATGGTGATGGGGACGCTTCAAGTTAGAATATACTGAGAACTGTGTACATGACTGCCCCCTGCTGCCTGGCAGGTGCTGCCAGGCAGCAGGGGGCAGACCCCCTCTCCTGTATTTAACTCATTGGTGGCCAGTGCGGCCCCCCCTCCCTCCCCAGTATTAAATGTGACCAGTGCGGCCCCCCTCCCTCTATATTTATTGGTGGCCAGTGCGGCCCCCCCTCCCTTGTCACGGAACCATGAACCAGACGTACAACAAGAGATAAGTGAAAATAAGAAGGCTTTATTGAAAATAAAGCTGTAAAGCAAAAGTCCAAACGGATGGTGAAACCGAGCAGAGTCTTTGCGAAGCCAGAGGTCAGGAACCAGAAGGGTAGTCAGACGAAGCCAGGATCAGGAACCAGCAGGGTAGTCAGACGAAGTTAGGATCAGGAACCAGCAGGGTAGTCAGACGAAGCCAGGATCAGGAACCAGAAGCAGCAGCAGTCTTAGAAGCATGTGAACACAAGAGGACCAAGCAAGGAACTGAAGCCACAGACCTCCTATATATATGAGCTAGGCATCCAGCTCCTCCCAGTGGGAAGGAGGAGCCGCAGGGTGGAAGGCTACAAGAAACCCAGAAACCAAGATGGCCGCCAGCACATGTCAAACGAAGGAGAACAGCAAGAAGGTAAGACCATGACAGTACCTCCCCCTCAAGGGCCCCTCCTCCGCGGAGCACAAAACGGTTTCTGAGGGAAGCGTGCGTAGAAGGCTCGGAGCAAGGCAGGAGCATGGACATCTGCGGAGGGAACCCAGGAACGCTCCTCTGGACCATAACCACGCCAATGGACCAAAAACTGCAACCGACCGCGGACCAGGCGTGAGTCCAGGATATTGCTCACCTCATATTCCTCACGATTGCCCACTTGGACCGGACGAGGCCGAGGAACCGAGGAAGTGAAACGATTACACACCAGTGGCTTCAACAGGGAGACATGAAACACGTTGGAGATCCGCATGCCAGGAGGAAGCGCAAGGGCATAGGCTACCGGGTTTACCCTGCGAAGCACTCGGAAGGGACCAACAAAGCGAGGCGCCAGCTTGGGAGTAAGCACTCGAAGGATGAGGTTGCGGGTGGACAACCATACACGGTCTCCGACCTGGTAGGAAGGAGCAGGCGCTCGTCTGCGATCAGCCTGGAGTCTCTGGCGCTGCGCAGAGACCTCAAGGGACTTCTGGATCTGTACCCAAGAAGCACGTAGGACGGAAAGGTGATCCTCCACAGCCGGAATATCCTGGGGAGAGAATACCTCCGGTAACACGGCAGGTTGGAACCCATAATTGGCCATGAAGGGAGACGTCCCAGAGGAAGAGTTCACCGCCATGTTCCTGGCAAACTCAGCCCAAGGCAGGAGGTCAACCCAATTGTCTTGGTGATCGGAGACATAGCAACGAAGGAATTGCTCCAAGGCCTGATTGGATCGTTCTGCGGCCCCATTGGACTGAGGGTGGTAGGCCGAGGAGAAGGAGAGATGAATCCCCAACTGGGAGCAAAAGGCGCGCCAGAACCTGGACACAAACTGACTCCCCCGATCCGACACAATCTCCTTGGGCAAACCGTGCAACCGGAAGACCTCCCTGGCAAAAATCGTGGCCAACTATTGTGCAGAGGGTAACTTCTTGAGAGGAACACAGTGGCACATTTTGGAAAACCGATCCACAATCATGAGAATGACCGTATGGCCTCGGGATGCAGGGAGGTCCACAATGAAATCCATCCCCAGGTGTGACCATGGGCGCTCCCCGGTGGCTATGGGTTGCAGAAGGCCCAACGGAAGGTGCCGAGGGGACTTACTCTGGGCACAAACGGAGCATGCCGCTACATATGCGGCAATGTCGGAACGTAGGGAAGGCCACCAGAACAGACGTGAAACAGCCCAGGACAGCTGATTCTTTCCAGGATGCCCCGCGGTCTTGGAGTTATGGTAGGTTCGCAACAACCGAGTGCGCAACTCCTCAGGCACAAAACATCTGCCGTTGGGTCTCCCAGAGGGAGCACCAGATTGAGCCGCCAAAATCTGCTCACCCAGGGGAGAGGTCAGGCTGGTGCGAATGGCGGCCAGGATCTGATTCGGAGGTATGACCGAAGTCGGAATCGACTCCTCCCTGGACAGCTCGGAGTACTGCCGTGATAAGGCATCTGCCCTGATGTTCTTGGAACCGGGTAGGTAGGAGACCACGTAATTAAAACGTGACAAGAACAGAGCCCATCTGGCCTGACGTGGTGTCAATCTCTTGGCCTCAGAAAGGTAGGTCAGATTCTTGTGGTCCGTCAGGATGAGAACCGGAACCACCGAACCCTCGAGCAAGTGCCTCCATTCTTTAAGGGCCTGCACGATGGCCAATAACTCCCTGTCACCAATCTGATAGTTGCACTCCGCGGAAGACAGTTTCCGGGAGTAAAACCCACAAGGAAGCAGAGGACCCTCTGGTGTTCTACGCTGAGACAGAAGGGCGCCTACTCCCGTCTCAGACGCGTCCACCTCGAGGACAAAGGGCAACCCAGGGTTGGGATGCGACAGAATCGGAGCCGACACAAAGGCGGACTTTAGGGCCTCAAAAGCTCGGATGGCCTCGAGCGGCCAGACCTGGGAATTACTGCCCTTCCTGGTCAGATCCGTGAGAGGCTTGGCCAGCATGGAAAAGTCCCTGATGAACTTCCGATAATAATTGGCGAAGCCCAAAAAGCGCTGCAGGGAACGAAGACCACTGGGCTGGGGCCACTGTAAGACAGCCGAAACCTTCTCAGGATCCATGGAGAACCCCTCAGCGGAAATGATGTAACCTAAGAAGGTTACCTGGGATCGGTGAAATTCGCATTTCTCAAGCTTACCGAACAGCTTGTTCTCTCGTAACCGTTGCAACACTCGTCTGACATCCAGAATGTGGGCCTCCATGGATTCAGAATATACCAAGATGTCATCCAAATAGACCACCACACACTGCTGCAACAGGTCACGGAAAACATCGTTGATGAATTCCTGAAAGACTGCGGGCGCATTGCACAACCCAAAGGGCATAACCAAGGATTCGTAATGACCGGTCCTGGTGTTAAACGCGGTCTTCCACTCATCGCCCGCCTTGATCCTTACCAGGTTATATGCCGCCCTCAGGTCGAGTTTGGTAAAGACCGTGGCCCCTTTAAGGCGATCGAACAGCTCGGAAATCAAGGGTATCGGGTAAGCGTTCTTGATCGTGATGCGATTGAGACCCCTGTAATCGATGCAAGGCCTCAACTCACCGCCCTTCTTTTTCACAAAGAAAAATCCAGCCCCTGCCGGGGACGAAGATTTGCGAATGTGTCCGCGTGAAAGCGCCTCCCTCACGTACTCCTCCATGGCCTCATTCTCCGCTACCGACAGTGGATAGACTTTGCCACGAGGAGGAACGGCACCAGATTGTAACTCTATGGCACAATCGTATGGGCGGTGCGGAGGTAGGGCAACCGCGCGCACCTTATCGAATACATCCCGGTACTCCTCGTATTCAGGAGGCAACAGAGAGTCCGAGGAAGTACACAGCAACTTGACAGACCCATGGATGCAACTAGCCCCACACTGCGGTGACCACGAGAGGATCTCGACCGATCTCCAATCGAAAGTCGGATTATGCTTCTGGAGCCAGGGGTACCCCAAGACCACCGAGTAGTGTGGAGACGAAATAACCTGGAGGCAGACCGACTCTCTGTGAACGGCACCAATGGCTATCCCCACTGGAAGGGTCTCATGAGTCACGTGTGGCGGCAGAAGGGGTCTGCCGTCTATCGCCTCAAGAGCCAGTGGGGAACCTCGAGCCTGCAGAGGAATGGAATTGGCGGCAGCGAACACACTATCAATGAACAAACCACCAGCACCAGAGTCCACCAACGCCTGGGTCGTCACCGAGCCCCCGACCCAGGAGAGGACAACAGTGATCAGTGGTTTGTCAACACGGGAAACCGGGGACGAGGAGACTCCACCCAAGATCTGCCCCCGACAGGATCTCAGGTACGAGCGTTTTCCCGGACGGTTCGGACATGCCAACCGAAAATGCCCACCGAGACCACAGTACATGCATCGGCCCTCGCGTCTCCGGAGTGCCCTCTCCCCCTCGGACAGGCGAGCAAACCCCAGCTGCATGGGTTCACCCCCAGACAAGTCATCCCCAGGAGGCGTGGGAGGAGAGGGAGGCACGGGTGGGACAGCAAACGTAGGCACCAATCTGTTAGAAGACCTCCGCAGGTTCTCCTTAAAGGAAGGTCTCTCCCTGAGTCTGGTGTCAATCAAAATCAGGAAAGAAATAAGAGACTCGAGCTCAACTGGTAGGTCCTTAGCTGCAACCTCATCCTTCAAGGCATCCGAGAGACCATGAGAGAAAGCAGCGACCAGAGCCTCATTATTCCAGCCCACCTCTGCTGCCAGGGTACGAAACTCAATGGCGTATTCAGCTACGGATCGTGAACCCTGTCTGATGGACATAAGGAGCTTCGCAGCAGAGGCAGCACGAGCCGGCACATCGAATACCTTCCGAAGAGAAGCAACAAAACCGGAAAACTCGGCAACCACCGGATTGTTGTTCTCCCATAAAGGGCTGGCCCAGGCCAAGGCCTTGTCCGAGAGCAGCGAGATCAAGAAGCCCACCTTTGATCTCTCAGTGGGAAAGGCATGTGGCAGCAACTCGAAATAAATGCCCACCTGGTTAAGGAAACCTCGGCACTGAGTTGGCTCTCCCCCAAAGCGCTGTGGAAGAGGGGCAGAACCGGTCATACCCCGAAACACCGCAGGCGCAACAACAGGTGTCGGGGTAGACTCTGGCGGAACAACCGGAGCGGCAGTAGGAGCGAGCCCAAGAGCGACAACCGACCCATCGGCAACGGGAGTGAAATGAGCCGTGCGTTCAAGCAGGGTTTGCAACGCCACAGCGAACCGACCCAACAGGTGATCCTGCTGATCAAGTCTGGCAACCAGCGTGGGTAGCGAGGATGGCCCTGTACCGTCAGAATTCATGGCTTGGTCCTAATGTCACGGAACCATGAACCAGACGTACAACAAGAGATAAGTGAAAATAAGAAGGCTTTATTGAAAATAAAGCTGTAAAGCAAAAGTCCAAACGGATGGTGAAACCGAGCAGAGTCTTTGCGAAGCCAGAGGTCAGGAACCAGAAGGGTAGTCAGACGAAGCCAGGATCAGGAACCAGCAGGGTAGTCAGACGAAGCCAGGATCAGGAACCAGCAGGGTAGTCAGACGAAGCCAGGATCAGGAACCAGAAGCAGCAGCAGTCTTAGAAGCATGTGAACACAAGAGGACCAAGCAAGGAACTGAAGCCACAGACCTCCTATATATATGAGCTAGGCATCCAGCTCCTCCCAGTGGGAAGGAGAAGCCGCAGGGTGGAAGGCTACAAGAAACCCAGAAACCAAGATGGCCGCCAGCACATGTCAAACGAAGGAGAACAGCAAGAAGGTAAGACCATGACATCCCTCCCCAGTATTAAATGTGACCAGTGCGGCCCCCCTCCCTCTATATTCATTGGTGGCCTGTGCGGCCCCCCTCCCTCCCCAGTATTAAATGTGACCAGTGCGGCCC
>NW_024400138.1:0-48107 GCF_905171765.1 Bufo bufo
CTTGTCACTCTGCCCCCCCCTCCCTTGTCACTCTCCCCCCCTCCCTCCCTCGTCACTCTCTTCTCCCCCCTCCCTCCCTTGTCACTCTCTTCTCCCCCCTCCCTCCCTTGTCACTCTCTTCTCCCCCCCCCCCCCTTGTCACTTCCCCCCCCTATTTGTCACTCTCCCCCCCCCTCCTTGTCACTCTCATTCTACCCCCCCTGTCACTCTCATTCTACCCCCCTCCCTTGTCACTCTCATTCTACCCCCCTCCCTTGTCACTCTCATTCTACCCCCCTTGTCACTCTCATTTTACACCCCCCCTCCTCCCTTGTCATTCTCATTTTACCCCCCCCTTGTCACTCTCATTTTACCCCCCCCCTTGTCACTCTCATTTTGCACCCCCCCTTGTCACTCTCATTTTGCACCCCCCCTTGTCACTCTCATTTTACACCCCCCCCTTGTTACTGTCATTTTACACCCCACCCTTGTCACTGTCATTTTACCCCCCCCCCTTGTCACTCTCATTTTGCACCCCCCCTTGTCACTATCATTTTGCACCCCCCCCCTTGTCACTCTCATTTTACACTCCCCCCCTTGTCACTCTCATTTTGCACCCCCCCTTGTCACTATCATTTTGCACCCCCCCCTTGTCACTCTCATTTTACACTCCCCACCCTTGTCACTCTCATTTTGCACCCCCCCTTGTCACTGTCATTTTACACCCCCCCCCTTGTCACTGTCATTTTACACCCCCCCCCTTGTCACTCTCATTTTACACTCCCCCCCCCCTTGTCACTCTCATTTTACACCCCCCCCCCTTGTCACTGTCATTTTACCCCCCCCCTTGTCACTCATTTTGCACCCCCCCTTGTCAATGTCATTTTACACCCCCCCCCTCCTCCCTCCTCCCTCCTCCCTTGTCACCTCTAGTGTAGCGTGGCCGAGCTCTGTCCGGTCCGCGGTACAGGAGCATTTGTTTCTTGTACCCACTACCCGGCCGGACTGACAGGAAGTGCACACTAAGTGAGCACTTCCTGTCAGTCCGGCCGGGTACAGGAAACAAAAGCTTCTGTACCGCGGACCGGACAGAGCTCGGCCACGCTACACTAACAACAGCAGTAGCACAGGGCAGACACAGCAGGCTGCGCAGCACTGAGCCGGAGATTCTTTAGAGCGGCAAGCGCTCAGGAGGGGCAGCATGACGGGCGCCGCTGGCCGGCCGCCCGAACTTATATTACCAACTTTTTTTTTTTTTACACCGCAAAAGGGCGCCCCCTGCTAGATGGCGCCCTAGGCGACTGCCTAAGTCGCCTTACTGGTGGCGCCGGCCCTGGATGGACGGACAAAGTAGAGCATTTATCCGTGCTGAAAACACAGACCCACGGACCGTGCTAAAACTCTGATGTGTGAATACACACATTAAAATGAATGAGGACGTGAGCTGTCCGTGGAGAACATGTACAGCGCACATACGTGGAACACTGAGGTGTGAATGAGGTTTTATAGAGCTTAGAGCGTTTAGGATTGTACGGTAACAGAATTCAGACATGTCGGTTCAGCATGTTAGGGATCAGCTCCCTGAAAGATTGCACTGAAAGGCTCAATAGCCTTGTGTAATTTCCACTAATTAGTAGCTACAGTAGATGCATTTCTCCAGTGTGGAAATGGGGCCGTTTTTTCCTTTGTAACTAAAATGTATTTCACACCTCCACTAGGTGGCAGCAATGTACTGGTTACCTTTTCATATGACAGAAAACACAACACAGGTGTGAATACAGCCTTAGGCCTAGTTCACACGAACGTATGGCTTTTATAGTTTTTTGCTGTCCGTTTTTCACGGATCCGTTGTTCCGTTTTTGAGTTCCGTTGTGTTTCCGTTTCCTTTCCGTTTTTACGTTCCGTTTTTCCGTATGCCATGTACAGTATACAGTAATTACATAGAAAAAATTGGGCTGGGCATAACATTTTCAATAGATGGTTCATCAAAAAACGGAACGGATACGGAAGACATACGGATGCATTTCCGTATGTGTTCCGTTTTTTTTGCGGAGCCATTGACTTGAATGGAGCCACGGAACGTGATTTTTCAGGCCAAATATAGGACATGTTCTATCTTTGAAAGGAACGGAAATACGGAAACGGAATGCTTACGGAACACATTCCGTATACGGAACACATAAAAACGGCCCGTACACTCGCAAAAAAGACGTTTGTGTGAACTGGACCTTACCAAAACTTGTTAACCCCTTCTCACCCTGTGACATTTTAATACATCATGGGAACTATGTAGTTCCAGCCAATTGACATAATAGCAGAAGTTGTTCCTGTGTGGTCGCTGTGGGAGGCCAGTTTTGACTGAAAACCAGGCTCCAGGCCTGGCTGTTAAATGCCTTGGATGCTGCAAACAATAGCAACCGTAGCATCTAAGGAGTTTAAGAGACGAAAGGGGCTTCCTATGTCAGCACGTTGCAACAAAATTGTGTGGTGCCATTTACAAAGGCCTCCAGATCAGACATGTGCAGAAGTGTAATAGCACCTATGGCAGAGTCTAATAGTATACTTTTTTCTTTGTATTTCCCGGCCTGACCACGGTCATCTTAAAGGGGTTGTCTCACTTCAGCAAATAGCATTTATTATGTAGAGGAAGTTAGTACAAACCACTTACTAATTTATTGTCATTATCCATATTGCTACGTTTGGCTGGACTCATTTTTCCACATTTCACATTATACACTGCTCTTTTCCATGGTTATGACCACCCTGAAATCCATCAGTGGTGGCCGTGCTTGCACACTATAGGAAAAAGTGCTGACCTACATATTTGGTGGTTGGTAACGTAAGACCTAACATAGGCTAGTGCTTTTTCCTATAGTGTGCGAGCACGACCACCACCACTGATGGATTGTAGGATGGACGTAACCATGGAAACTAGCAGTGTATAATGTAATGGAAAAATGAATCTAGCCAGCAAAGGAGGCAAATATGGTGAATCACACTACATTAGTAAGTGCCTTGTATTTACTTTCTCTACATAAGAAATGCCACTTGCTGAAGTGAGACAACCCCTTTAAGCCTAATTCACATGTCAGCATACCTCTCAACTTTTTAGACTTGATCTGGCTGGTTAGGCGATAGGGCTGATCTGTCTGGCTAGGGGGGCGTCCCCTTCCTCCCTCTACAGATGGTGAAGCTCCAGGTCTCCAGACACATCAAGCATTGCTCTGCAAATGGCCGTTTGTCCTTCTGTTATGGGACCTTTATCTGTGGGTTCTTTATGTCATAGACTTATGCATCTATGACATCAGCAGCACAGTTGCCATAGTTACTACAGGGGCTTATTATTGATACCTACCTCATGCACTGTGGTCCCAAGTATTAACCCTTTCTTGACTGACTGGAGATTCTACAATGTAATTGTCACTAGAAAGGCCCCTAATCACTATGGCATTTAAAAGCTGCCCTACCAATAGTAAGTTAGGGAGTCTAATGACAGATTTGAGGTGTAATATGCACACCCATGCCCTCAAGTCCATTTGCTACATCTGAATTTACACAGATTCCAGTGGACTTTTCTTTTGGTGCCAATAAGTAGCGATCGACCAAACTATCACATTAACAAGATTTTAGTATAACCAGTTTCTTATACATTGTCTTTGAAATGACCAATACCTCATCTAAAAAAAATCAGCATGGAAGCTTCCACAAAGAGTACACATTCAAAACGAATAGGAATCAGGATTGGTACAGAGAAGAATTAAGGGGGTCATTTATCAAACTGGTGTAAAGTAGAACTGGCTTAGTTGCCCATAGCAACCAATCAGATTCCTCATTTCATTTTCCAAAGGGGCTGTCCAAAATAAAAGATAGAATTTGATTGGTTTTATTTATGCTTCAGATTTCCACTGTATATTTCACCATTTGCAATGCGTAGGGTTCGATCTTTGGTAAATCCGCACCGAAATCCACTGTGGAATGTCAGCAAAATCTGCAGTAAAATTTCCAAGAAAGGGACCCTGTCACACACAGCCAGGAAAGGGGCAAGTGGCCGACGTTGGGCTGCTCTCTCCTTTCACTCCGCTCTTTTCGGATGTGACATTTTTGATATGGATATGCCGTTAATAGGCAGATATTTTACCCAGCAGGTTTTGTCTATCAATCTGAAACAGTTGCTTCCCAACCACATATTTACTATGCTTTTCTGTGCTTCTATAGGAACTCGACTTTATGGATTAAACACACAGCAGCCATAGCATCACCAAAATTTATGATGCAGCGACCAAGCAGGTTCAATCACCAACCACACAGAGACGGTTACAACAGTCTTCCTATCTGCGTGGCATGCCGGTGGACGCCAGGCTGATAGTTAAGGCAAGAAGCTTTCAGGATACAAGCCCCAGACCAATGTCCCAGATGGAGGAACCAAGAGTCAACAGAATCAGCTGAATCTGGGAGGCTGTGTGGTGATAGGAACATCTATTTTTTTTATCCAATTCAATTATGCTAATACCAGATGTTGGGTCAACTGGGCCATTGTGGTATTGTTTAATAAGATAAGCACCAATCTTCACACAAGCAAATCACTTAATCCCATGGAAATGTATGGAGGTCTAGAGATAAAGGGCCAGATTTATCATTAGCTCAAGTCAGAATAATGGAGTGAAAAAGTCGCAAATTGTTGCGCAATCGCTTAAACTGCGCAAACATTTGCGACTTTCATTGGCTCTTCGTTCATCACTACACCCGGGACCCCCGCCGATCATCTGTTTGAGAAGGCAGTAGTGCCACATCTTTCTCTCAGCTTTCCCTAGGCCATGTGACATCACATTCATTGGTCACATGGCCTAGGCGCAGCTCTATACGATGTACAGCGCTCCGATTGGTAAACTGTGAGAAGGTCTGTTGCATTCTCAAACAGCTGATCAGCGAGGGTCCCGGATGTCAGACCACCACTGATCAGATATTGATGACCTATCCAGAGGATAGGTCATCAGTATAAAACTCCCAGAAAACCACTTTAATGTCTGAAGGCTGACTCAAGTAGGAAGATGTTGAGCCAGACTGGAATTATCAGATATACAACTACATTAGGCATATTAATCCTAACATCTCCTTTTAGAGATGGATTGCACAAGGGATTAAATCATTAGTTGATATACAATATCAGGTTGGTGGGGGTACTACCAGTGGGACCCCCACCAATCACAAGAACAGGGCCCTGTACCCCCGGCAAGCCCCCTGCTGCTCCCCTGAAATGACCTGCGCGGCCGGTCGCACAAGCGCACGGCCGCTCCATTCATTTCTGTGGGTGTTCCGGAGATAGCCAATCACTGTACTTGCCTATCTCCGGAACTTCCATAGAAATGGATAGAGCAGGATAACTTTCACCTACCGGAATACCACTTTGAGAAGTTTTAGCCAGCGGCCTCTGATTTGTTAGCATATCTTCAGATAAAGGGCTTGTTCACACAAACGTGCCGTGTTTTGCGGTCCTCAAATTGGAGCCCAACAGTCATTATTTGCTGCACCTTATGTCTGAATGAAAATGCATTTCTGGTATTTTACAGTAGAAACCCATACTCTTCAAAAAGTCTCCCAAGGTGTCCAGACCTAATTTATTTATTTATTTTATGCATTTATATAGCACTGCTATATACCGCAGCTCTTTACAGACATTAGCATCCAACTGTCCTTAATGGGGCTCACAATCTAAGTTCCCTATCAGTATGTCTTTGGAGTGTAGGAGGAAACTGGAGGAAACCCACACAAGCACAGGGAGAACATACAAACTCCATGCAGATGTTGTTATTGGTCAGATTCGAACCTAGGACCCCAGCACTGCAAGGCACCAGTGCCAACAAGTGAGCCACCGTGCTGCCCACTCATGGCGTAGCCTTAATAAAAATAAATGATGCCCTCTATCTCTATGAACGTATCTATGCTTCAAGAGGGACAACTGATTAATTCCTTAAGATATGGAAGCTCAAAAACTCTCAGAAGAATCTTGTCATCCACACTTTTAAAAATAGGAGGTTCTTAGCACACAATCTGATGACATTGTGTGAGCCCATCTGCCACGTCAAGGCGACCTCATTCAGATAGGTCCCTACACTAAGACTCTTTTTTTTTAATAACCTGATTTACACTGATTTGCACTATTAATTTGAAAAGCCAAACTGATAAGCAGTATATTGGTGTTTCTCTATAACAACTGACTACTGTATATAAAATAATGTAAAAGCACACTGCAAGTAATAACACCAGTTACACTCAATATATCCTGTTATATGTATAACGTGTTAGTGTAGGGACCCACCTAAACAAGGAGGGATTAAGCACTGCAAAAGGGCTAACAAATTTAGACTACACTTACCTTACACATAAACTGTATACACTACACTTACCCTATACGCACACTATATACACCATACATACACTATATATATACACTTACCCTATATACAGGCACTTTATAGATTAATTATCCTATATACACACACTATATACACTACACATACCGTATGTAACACTATAATGACTACACATGTCATATACATACACTAAACTTACCCCATATACAGAAACTATATAACTTACACATATCCTATACATACAATATATACATTGTACTTACCCCACATATAATATATATATATATATATATATATATATACATATACTACACATACCCTATATAAAGATAATATATAAATTAAACAACACTTACCCTGTACAAACACTATATACACTATACATTTACTATATACTCTACACATACCCAATATACAGACTAACTATAAAGATTACACTTATCTTATATATAAAACTTAAAGACTACAGTTATCCTATATATACACTACATAGACTACACTATATATATGCTATATACAGTACACTTACCCTATATATAAACTATATACACTACATTTATCCTATATGCAGACACTATATAGATTGCTTATTCTATATAAACGCTAAATATACTACACTTACCTTATATGCAGACATTTATTATAGTTACCATATACATACACTATATACACTACACTTCCACTATATACAGACACTATATAGATTACAATTATCCTACACACATGCGCTATATACACTACGGTTATCCTATATACACACTATTACACTACACCTTATTCATACGCGATATACACTTACCCTATATTCAGACTAACTATAAAGATTATACCTGTCCTATATACACAACATAAAGGCAACACTTATCCTATCCTGTGGTCCGTGAGAAGGTTCTCTGTGAAGACTGCGGAGACTGAAGATTGTGTCTGAATTAAAAAGAAAACATGACATAAATATTGGAGCAGTTGTTGGACTCTTTAACACATACTGTCTATCAGGATGGACCCCGTGTCTCAATCTTGTATCAAACAACGAGTGACCCCGAAGTCCATTGTAACTTGTCACACCTCACCTTTCATTTGCTAAGTGAACTGGACAACTGCAACTTCTGATACTCACTCATTTCCAACATTTTGTCATTTTCTGTGATTTTGTTGATGTCGTCACATAAAAAAATGTACATGTAGTCTCAGCCCAATGGAGATTCTTAAAGGGTTGCAAAAAGAAGTATAAAAAGTATTCCCAAATCGTGCACCGAGACCCTAATTAGCATATTCATTAAGATATCTCTGCAACAGCAATTTGGGCAATTTGGGTAATAAAAGTATCAAGCATATTTATATTTTTTATTCACATAGCTGTATCAGGGCTTGTCTTTTGCAGTACAAGATGTACTTTCTAATGGCGCCGTTTATAGTTGCATACAATGTGAATGGGAAGCGGAAACAAATTTCAAATGGGGTGGAATTATAAAAAAATAAACAATTCTGCAACATTTATATTAGTTTTTTTTAACACCGTTTCCTATGCATTAAAACCGACCAATTATTTTTATTCTTGGTCATTACGATTACATTAGTCCCAGGTGCCTGCAGTTTAAAACAGAAGGCACCCGATATTTATATGACTGTGCCTGTACTAATAGAGCAAGATTTGCATTTAAGGGTTCAATCCAAAAAAGCTGGTTTCACAAGCTAAGGCCTCATGCACACGACCGTGACGTTTTTTGCGGTCCTCAAACCGCAGATCCGCAAAAAACGGAAGCCGCCCGTGTTGCCTTCCGCAATTTGCGGAACGAAACGGGCGCCGGCAATATAAATGCCTATAACAACGGTCGTGTGCATGAGGCCTAAAGCCGCAATGCATATGAAGAACCTAACTTACAGGCAACTACATGAGATGAGTTTAAAGATGCCAAGAATTTTCACATTTTAAGTCTTCATTCACACAGTCAGTGTTTGGTCAGTGATTTCCATCAGTGATTGTGAGCCAAAACCAGGAGTGGATCCTACACAGACATAAGGTAGAAGGGAAAGATCTGCGCCTGTTCTGTGTTTTGGACCCGTAACTTGGTTTTGGCTCAAAATCACTGATGGAAATCACTGACCAAACACTGACTGTGCCAATAAGGCCCTAATGCAATCATCTGCAGTGTCTTTGTACTTCACCGTTCTTTAGGTAACTTCACCACAAGTGTTGTAGACCTGACCAAAAGTCCTATTTTCCCTAGACACATAATAAACCGTTCAAATTTAGGGAAAACGCTAAACATCTTACCCTGTTTTATTGTATTTATTGTAGCTTACTAAAAAACACACCAGTGTTATACGGAGATATCCCGCACCTGAATATAACAGTTAGTTATATATCAGTATCTTACCCCAGAAATCCCACCGTGAGCAGTGGGCGTAAAAGCAGCTCCTCCGGGTGTCTCCGAAATTCATCACTAACCATAAAATCAGTTTCATCTCCCAAGGAGCCAACTGATGATTTTTAGATTCAAGCCGACCAACAGCTGTTTACTGCAGTTGCCATGGTGATGTCAACA
Organism: Bufo bufo; assembly: GCF_905171765.1. Taxonomy (NCBI): domain Eukaryota; kingdom Metazoa; phylum Chordata; class Amphibia; order Anura; family Bufonidae; genus Bufo; species Bufo bufo. The sequence goes on from NW_024400138.1 coordinate 8,897, forward strand.
TCAGAGTTAAAGGGGACATTACCTTCCTGATCACTTTTTCTTTTCAAATACTAATCTTGATGAATTCCTGCACTTATGTCAAGTGTGAATAAAATCCAATAATCCTGATTTTTTTTTTAAGTAGTGGCAATCTCCAACGGGATCTTAGTGCTGGAGTGCCTGTTAGGCCAGGTTCACATCACCGTTTAGCTTTCCGTTCTTCTGTATTTTAAGCATCCGTTATGCTCAGTTATGCACGTGTTGCATCCTTTTTAGCCATTTCCGTCTGGGATCCGTTATTTTAGAGGGAAAAAATTCCTACATTTTTTTAAGTCTAAAATAACGGAAATGGCTAAAACGAAGGCAACGTGTGCATAACAGATGCTTAAAATACATGTGAACTCAGCCTTAGGCCTCATGCACACGGCCGTTGTGCGGTCGTTCCGTGCATTTGGGGACGGCAATTTGCGGTCCCTAATGCACGGGCAATGTCCGTGCGGCGGCCATGATGAATCGAGACCTATTCAACTTCAATTCCTTTGCTGTCTGGATTCATTTTTCCATCACATTATACACTGCTTTTTCCCATAGTTACGACCACCCTGTAAACCATCAGTGGTGGCCCTGCTTGCACACTATAGGAGAAAGCACCAGCCTATGTGAGTTTCCACAGTCCTGGTCACCAGTGAGGATTACAGGGTGGTCATAACCATGGTAACGAGCAGTGTATATGTAACGCCCCAGAGTGGCATTACCACTTCTTCACGCCGCTACTATCTCTAATGTGCTAATATCATGTCATCTTGTGTATTTATTTCAGGTCCACTACACTGTGCATTTCTAATGTTTGCAACTGTTGTGTTTAAATGCAATTTGCCTGGTTTACCAGCAAGTGGCAGCAAATACGGCAGAACTATCGTTAGGTAGAATGGAGCTTTCCATTCCATTCTATACCCCCTCGGTGGAGGAGTGGGCCAGTCCCACTTCCTGCATGAAGGGTGGGGATTAGTGAGAGTCAGTTCCAGCTTACCCCCTGCCAAGGGAAGGGTGTGCTGGGCACGTCTCTCCTGAACATGCCCAAGCCAAGCCACCCAGAGCACCCTTAGCTCTGCTGGACATGGAGGCCAAAGCTTGAAGCCTCAGGAGCCAGGAGGAGTATTTCCTTGCCAAACATAGAGTCAGACTACTAAGTGTTGTGCAGCATAAAGAAGAAGCAAAGTTATACAGCCAGCCTGATAGTACAGCAGAGCCAGAGAGCAACAAATGTAGCAGTGATGAGTTTGCCTGCCAGAGTCTTAATGCTAAAGCCTGCTGGGACCAAGGCAAAGTTGGAACTGCATCTCAAGATCTGGACTCAAGTTATTCTTTTATCCCTCAACTATTCCCCCTATTTGTTTGCTTCGGAGCCAACGCCTTTGGTCCAGCCGTATACAGGTAGGAGCACCGTGACACTCACACCTCATATAAAGGGACATTTTAGGCCACCCTTTACCACTCGGCTGTTCCTACACCTGGGACGCGACATAGAGGGCCCTGTGGCTCGGCCGCCCATTGCATATGCTCACCTCATCCACTTGCACACAAAGAGACAGTAACTCCTCTTTTGATTAAAGAGGATCTGTCGCGCTGGGAGCGTGCGATGACGTCATCGCGCTGAGCGCCGGTCCTTCGGCAGGTCCTTTTCATTCAATAGAGGAGCAAGAGGATGAGGTGAGTATATATATTTTTTCTTATTTTTTTTGCTGAAATGAAACATTACAGCAGGGAGCCACTATGGGGCATTATTACTGCAGGGGTCACTATGGCAAACATTATGGGCCACCATGGGGAACATTAGTACTGCTAATGACCACTATGGGAGACATTATTTCTGCCGGGGGGCACTATGGGGGATATTATTAATGCTGGGGGCCACTATGGGGGACATTATTACTGCTGGGGGGTATTATGTACACTGAGGGCACTGCAGGGGTTGGGATCTTTGTTTAAAAGAAAAAAGCCATTTTTAACAGCCGTGAATAACAGATGCAAAACGGGCATTAAAAACGGACAGACAGACAAAAAATGGATGCACAAATGGTTGGAAAATGGCCACGAAAAACTGACAGTGTGCCTTAAGCCTCATTTACACATCCGTGCTTAAATCTGTGAAAAGGAGGTCAGTGATGCCTCCATGAAGATATCTGTGAAGGATCCATGTGTGGTCCGTGTGTGCATATTTTGCTGTCCGTGTGTCATCCGTGTTTCACTGACACAGCACAGCGGAAAAATAATTTTCAAAGCATCTCTTCCTAATGATCCCTGAAACCCTGTTGGATCCGTGTCGCATTCGTGGTTTTCACGGATACATAGACTATAATGGGCATGATGGATGGACGGACAAAGTAGAGCATTTATCCGTGCTGAAAACACAGACCCACGGACCGTGCTAAAACTCTGATGTGTGAATACACACATTAAAATGAATGAGGACGTGAGCTGTCCGTGGAGAACATGTACAGCGCACATACGTGGAACACTGAGGTGTGAATGAGGTTTTATAGAGCTTAGAGCGTTTAGGATTGTACGGTAACAGAATTCAGACATGTCGGTTCAGCATGTTAGGGATCAGCTCCCTGAAAAGATTGCACTGAAAGGCTCAATAGCCTTGTGTAATTTCCACTAATTAGTAGCTACAGTAGATGCATTTCTCCAGTGTGGAAATGGGGCCGTTTTTTCCTTTGTAACTAAAATGTATTTCACACCTCCACTAGGTGGCAGCAATGTACTGGTTACCTTTTCATATGACAGAAAACACAACACAGGTGTGAATACAGCCTTAGGCCTAGTTCACACGAACGTATGGCTTTTATAGTTTTTTGCTGTCCGTTTTTCACGGATCCGTTGTTCCGTTTTTGAGTTCCGTTGTGTTTCCGTTTCCTTTCCGTTTTTACGTTCCGTTTTTCCGTATGCCATGTACAGTATACAGTAATTACATAGAAAAAATTGGGCTGGGCATAACATTTTCAATAGATGGTTCATCAAAAACGGAACGGATACGGAAGACATACGGATGCATTTCCGTATGTGTTCCGTTTTTTTTGCGGAGCCATTGACTTGAATGGAGCCACGGAACCTGATTTTTCAGGCCAAATATAGGACATGTTCTATCTTTGAAAGGAACGGAAATACGGAAACGGAATGCTTACGGAACACATTCCGTATACGGAACACATAAAAACGGCCCGTACACTCGCAGAAAAGACGTTTGTGTGAACTAGACCTTACCATAACTTGTTAACCCCTTCTCACCCTGTGACATTTTAATACATCATGGGAACTATGTAGTTCCAGCCAATTGACATAATAGCAGAAGTTGTTCCTGTGTGGTCGCTGTCGGAGGCCAGTTTTGACTGAAAACCAGGCTCCAGGCCTGGCTGTTTAATGCCTTGGATGCTGCAAACAATAGCAACCGTAGCATCTAAGGAGTTTAAGAGACGAAAGGGGCTTCCTATGTCAGCACGTTGCAACAAAATTGTGTGGTGCCATTTACAAAGGCCTCCAGGTCAGACATGTGCAGAAGTGTAATAGCACCTATGGCAGAGTCTAATAGTATACTTTTTTCTTTGTATTTCCCGGCCTGACCACGGTCATCTTAAAGGGGTTGTCTCACTTCAGCAAATAGCATTTATTATGTAGAGGAAGTTAGTACAAACCACTTACTAATTTATTGTCATTATCCATATTGCTTCGTTTGGCTGGACTCATTTTTCCACATTTCACATTATACACTGCTCTTTTCCATGGTTATGACCACCCTGAAATCCATCAGTGGTGGCCGTGCTTGCACACTATAGGAAAAAGTGCTGACCTACATATTTGGTGGTTGGTAACGTAAGACCTAACATAGGCTAGTGCTTTTTCCTATAGTGTGCGAGCACGACCACCACCACTGATGGATTGTAGGGTGGACGTAACCATAGAAACTAGCAGTGTATAATGTAATGGAAAAATGAATCTAGCCAGCAAAGGAGGCAATATGGTGAATCACACTACATTAGTAAGTGCCTTGTATTTACTTTCTCTACATAAGAAATGCCACTTGCTGAAGTGAGACAACCCCTTTAAGCCTAATTCACATGTCAGCATACCTCTCAACTTTTTAGACTTGATCTGGCTGGTTAGGCGATAGGGCTGATCTGTCTGGCTAGGGGGGCGTCCCCTTCCTCCCTCTACAGATGGTGAAGCTCCAGGTCTCCAGACACATCAAGCATTGCTCTGCAAATGGCCGTTTGTCCTTCTGTTATGGGACCTTTATCTGTGGGTTCTTTATGTCATAGACTTATGCATCTATGACATCAGCAGCACAGTTGCCATAGTTACTACAGGGGCTTATTATTGATACCTACCTCATGCACTGTGGTCCCAAGTATTAACCCTTTCTTGACTGACTGGAGACTCTACAATATACTTGTCACTAGAAAGGCCCCTAATCACTATGGCATTTAAAAGCTGCCCTACCAATAGTAAGTTAGGGAGTCTAATGACAGATTTGAGGTGTAATATGCACACCCATGCCCTCAAGTCCATTTGCTACATCTGAATTTACACAGATTCCAGTGGACTTTTCTTTTGGTGCCAATAAGTAGCGATCGACCAAACTATCACATTAACAAGATTTTAGTATAACCAGTTTCTTATACATTGTCTTTGAAATGACCAATACCTCATCTAAAAAAAATCAGCATGGAAGCTTCCACAAAGAGTACACATTCAAAACGAATAGGAATCAGGATTGGTACAGAGAAGAATTAAGGGGGTCATTTATCAAACTGGTGTAAAGTAGAACTGGCTTAGTTGCCCATAGCAACCAATCAGATTCCTCATTTCATTTTCCAAAGGGGCTGTCCAAAATAAAAGCTAGAATCTGATTGGTTTAATTTATGCTACAGATTTCCACTGTATATTTCACCGTTTGCAATGCGTAGGGTTCGATCTTTGGTAAATCCGCACCGAAATCCACTGTGGAATGTCAGCAAAATCTGCAGTAAAATTTCCAAGAAAGGGACCCTGTCACACACAGCCAGCAAAGGGGCAAGTGGCCGACGTTGGGCTGCTCTCTCCTTTCACTCCGCTCTTTTCGGATGTGACATTTTTGATATGGATATGCCGTTAATAGGCAGATATTTTACCCAGCAGGTTTTGTCTATCAATCTGAAACAGTTGCTTCCCAACCACATATTTACTATGCTTTTCTGTGCTTCTATAGGAACTCGACTTTATGGATTAAACACACAGCAGCCATAGCATCACCAAAATTTATGATGCAGCGACCAAGCAGGTTCAATCACCAACCACACAGAGACGGTTACAACAGTCTTCCTATCTGCGTGGCATGCCGGTGGACGCCAGGCTGATAGTTAAGGCAAGAAGCTTTCAGGATACAAGCCCCAGACCAATGTCCCAGATGGAGGAACCAAGAGTCAACAGAATCAGCTGAATCTGGGAGGCTGTGTGGTGATAGGAACATCAATTTTTTTTATCCAATTCAATTATGCTAATACCAGATGTTGGGTCAACTGGGCCATTGTGGTATTGTTTAATAAGATAAGCACCAATCTTCACACAAGCAAATCACTTAATCCCATGGAAATGTATGGAGGTCTAGAGATAAAGGGCCAGATTTATCATTAGCTCAAGTCAGAATAATGGAGTGAAAAAGTCGCAAATTTTTGCGCAATCGCTTAAACTGCGCAAACATTTGCGACTTTCATTGGCTCTTCGTTCATCACTACACCCGGGACCCCCGCCGATCATCTGTTTGAGACGGCAGTAGTGCCAAAGCTTTCTCTCAGCTTTCCCTAGGCCATGTGACATCACATTCATTGGTCACATGGCCTAGGCGCAGCTCTATACGATGTACAGCGCTCCGATTGGTAAACTGTGAGAAGGTCTGTTGCATTCTCAAACAGCTGATCAGCGAGGGTCCCGGATGTCAGACCACCACTGATCAGATATTGATGACCTATCCAGAGGATAGGTCATCAGTATAAAACTCCCAGAAAACCACTTTAATGTGTGAAGGCTGACTCAAGTAGGAAGATGTTGAGCCAGACTGGAATTATCAGATATACAACTACATTAGGCCTATTAATCCTAACATCTCCTTTTAGAGATGGATTGCACAAGGGATTAAATCATTAGTTGATATACAATATCAGGTTGGTGGCGGTACTACCAGTGGGACCCCCACCAATCACAAGAACAGGGCCCTGTACCCCCGGCAAGCCCCCTGCTGCTCCCCTGAAATGACCTGCGCGGCCGGTCGCACAAGCGCACGGCCGCTCCATTCATTTCTGTGGGTGTTCCGGAGATAGCCAAGCACTGTACTCGCCTATCTCCGGAACTTCCATAGAAATGGATAGAGCAGGATAACTTTCACCTACCGGAATACCACTTTGAGAAGTTTTAGCCAGCGGCCTCTGATTTGTTAGCATATCTTCAGATAAAGGGCTTGTTCACACAAACGTGCCGTGTTTTGCGGTCCTCAAATTGCGGATCCGCAAAACACGGTTGGTCCTTTATAGAAATGCCTATTCTTGTCAGCAAAACGGACAAGAATAGGACATGATATATAATTTTTGCAGGTCGGAACGGAGCAACGGATGCGGACAGCACACGGAGTGTCTTGGCGCTAACATCGACCTGTAAGGCTGAGTTCATACTTGAGTTATTTGGTCAGTTTTGGCCCCGTAACTGTCCAAATAAGTGAAGTGTGCAGTGATTCTAAGAGTGACGCCTGTCATCTGCATGTCATATGAACTCACAGTATTATTTCACTACCAAAGCAGACTCCATATGTGTGCAACTGCAAGGCACAGTGTTCTACACCACTATAAAGGCTCTCTGCAGCCAGGAAATAGCAGGTTTTTTTACGTAATTCGCAAATTTTTTCAAACAAATTTGGCGAAACGGCAAATCGAATTTTTGAAAAATTCACTCATCTCTAGTTGCCAGGGGAAAAAGGTCAGCCTTTCAAATGGGAGACTATTTTGTTGTTTTTCAGTCTTCTGGACTCACAAAGGAGTGTCTTCGACTCCTATACACTGGGCATTCCATGGCTGGTTTCATGATCCTCCCATCAATTGGTCCAGCAATTTTATTCATTCCTCTTATTAAAAATGTGATATAGCAATATATATGTTAAATTAAAAATATCAATGTTGAATACCCTGAAGCACAAAAACACTTTGATATTGATTCATCCAAACAAAACTAAATAAAAAAAATAAAAAAAAGGAGGACAAAATTTTCTTTGGGCAAAAACACTTGTCTCACTTCAGCAAATGGCATTTATCATGTAGAGAAATTGAATACAAGGCAATTACTAATGTATTGTTATTGTCCATATTGCCTCCTTTGCTGTCTTGATTCATTTTTCAGTCACATTGTACACTACCTGTTTTTGATGGTAAAGCCATTTAAACTTCGAGAGTTCCCTTTGGACCAGCTGTTTTAACACTGGGGGAAGAAGATGCCACCGATGGTGTTAAGCCTTTTATGGTCATTGTTTCTTTGCCACTATAATGCAGGGTCAGGTCAGTTCAGCATTTGCAACTCACCAACGGACATGGGACATCAAATCTTTTAAGGAGTTTTGTCTAGGTTAGATTGACAATGCACCTTTCTGTCTAATCAACCTTCTGTGCTAGTACTGAATGTCCTTAGCATCACTGCACCTGCCCTATCTGGTCCAGGAATTCATAAGCAGGATCCCGCTCAGTATTCTAGTGTGGCTACAATCAGTATTGCTCAAACATTTGATATCTTTCTTCCTGAATTACATTGTAATAATATAAACTCTTACCAACTGTGCAAATTCATTGAGTTGCAAGCTCTTTTTAACTGCAAATCAAAATGGCAGCCTCCAGCAAAACAAGATGGTAGCCCCCATGAAAATTTCAATAGATGGAAAACTCAGTGTGTCACAATGGAACCCTCCTCCAGAAAATCAATATGGCAGCCCCCATGAAAATTTCAATAGACGGAACACACAGCGTAACACAATGGAACCCTCCTCAAGTAAATCAACATGGCAGCCTCCATGAAAATTTCAATAGACGGAACACTCAGTGTGTCACAATGGAACCCTTTAGCAGACATGGATGATGATATCACAATGGGCCATTGCTGTTTTTCTCCCTGACGGCAGCCATTTTACTTCATTCTTTAGTCAGGTTTGGATGTGTGCATATCAACAGGTGAGGATAATTTGATATGACTCAGCATATCATGTCTGCTTGCTGGAAGTTATGATTAATCAAAAAATATGCTGTTGTGAAAATTGGAATACTGTTCAGCGTATTTTTGCAATCCCAGAAAAAACAAGCCTTCCTACCTGTTTTTGATGGTATAGCCACTTAAACTTCGAGAGTTCCCTTTGGGCCAGCTGTTTTAACACTGGGGGAAGAAGATGCCACCGATGGTGTTAAGCCTTTTATGGTCATTGTTTCTTTGCCACTATAATGCAGGGTCAGGTCAGTTCAGCATTTGCAACTCACCAACGGACATGGGACATCAAATCTTTTAAGGAGTTTTGTCTAGGTTAGATTGACAATGCACCTTTCTGTCTAATCAACCTTCTGTGCTAGTACTGAATGTCCTTAGCATCACTGCACCTGACCTATCTGGTCCAGGAATTCATAAGCAGGATCCCGCTCAGTATTCTAGTGTGGCTACAATCAGTATTGCTCAAACATTTGATATCTTTCTTCCTGAATTACATTGTAATAATATAAACTCTTACCAACTGTGCAAATTCATTGAGTTGCAAGCTCTTTTTAACTGCAAATCAAAATGGCAGCCTCCAGCAAAACAAGATGGTAGCCCCCATGAAAATTTCAATAGATGGAAAACTCAGTGTGTCACAATGGAACCCTCCTCCAGAAAATCAATATGGCAGCCCCCATGAAAATTTCAATAGACGGAACACACAGCGTAACACAATGGAACCCTCCTCGAGTAAATCAACATGGCAGCCTCCATGAAAATTTCAATAGACGGAACACTCAGTGTGTCACAATGGAACCCTTTAGCAGACATGGATGATGATATCACAATGGGCCATTGCTGTTTTTCTCCCTGACGGCAGCCATTTTACTTCATTCTTTAGTCAGGTTTGGATGTGTGCATATCAACAGGTGAGGATAATTTGATATGACTCAGCATATCATGTCTGCTTGCTGGAAGTTATGATTAATCAAAAAATATGCTGTTGTGAAAATTGGAATACTGTTCAGCGTATTTTTGCAATCCCAGAAAAAACAAGCCTTCCTACCTGTATTTGATGGTATAGCCACTTAAACTTCGAGAGTTCCCTTTGGACCAGCTGTTTTAACACTGGGGGAAGAAGATGCCACCGATGGTGTTAAGCCTTTTATGGTCATTGTTTCTTTGCCACTATAATGCAGGGTCAGGTCAGTTCAGCATTTGCAACTCACCAACGGACATGGGACCTCAAATCTTTTAAGGAGTTTTGTCTAGGTTAGATTGACAATGCACCTTTCTGTCCAATCAACCTTCTGTGCTAGTACCGAATGTCCTTAGCATCACTGCACCTGCCCTATCTGGTCCAGGAATTTATAAGCAGGATCCCGCCCAGTATTCCAGTGTGGCTACAATCAGTATTGCTCAAACATTTGATATCTCTCTTCCTGAAAAACATTGTTATAATATAAATTCTTACCAACTGTGCAAATTCATTGAGTTGCAAGCTCTTTTTAACTGCAAATCAAAATGGCAGCCTCCAGCAAAACAAGATGGTAGCCCCTATGAAAATTTCAATAGATGGAAAACTCAGCGTGTCACAATGGAACCCTCCTCCAGAAAATCAATATGGCAGCCCCCATGAAAATTTAAATAGACGGAACACACAGCGTAACACAATGGAACCCTCCTCGAGAAAATCAATATGGCAGCCTCCATGAAAATTTTAATAGACGGAACACTCAGTGTGTCACAATGGAACCCTTTAGCAGACATGGATGATGATCTCACAATGGGCCATTGCTGTTTTTCTCCCTGACGGCAGCCATTTTACTTCATTCTTTAGTCAGGTTTGGATGTGTGCATATCAACAGGTGAGGATAATTTTATATGACTCAGCATATCATGTCTGCTTGCTGGAAGATATGATTAATCAAAAAATATGCTGTTGTGAAAATTGGAATACTGTTCATCGTATTTTTGCAATCCTAGAAAAAACAAGCCTTCCTACCTGTTTTTGATGGTATAGCCATTTAAACTTCGAGATTTCCCTTTGCGCCAGCTGTTTTAACACTGGGGGAAGAAGATGCCACCGATGGTGTTAAGCCTTTTATGGTCATTGTTTCTTTGCCACTATAATGCAGGGTCAGGTCAGTTCAGCATTTGCAACTTACCAACGGACATGGGACATCAAATCTTTTAAGGAGTTTTGTCTAGGTTAGATTGACAATGCACCTTTCTGTCTAATCAACCTTCTTTGCTAGTACCGAATGTCCTTAGCATCACTGCACCTGCCCTATCTGGTCCAGGAATTCATAAGCAGGATCCAGCCCAGTATTCCAGTGTGGCTACAATCAGTATTGCTCAAACATTTGATATCTCTCTTCCTGAATAACATTGTTATAATATAAATTCTTATTAACTGTGCAAATTCATTGAGTTGCAAGCTCTTTTTAAATGCAAATCAAAATGGCAGCCTCCAGCAAAACAAGATGGTAGCCCCCATGAAAATTTCAATAGATGGAAAACTCAGCGTGTCACAATGGAACCCTCCTCCAGAAAATCAATATTGCAGCCCCCATGAAAATTTCAATAGACGGAACACACAGATAACACAATGGAACCCTCCTCGATAAAATCAACATGGCAGCCTCCATGAAAATTTAAATAGTGAAGCTCCGTTGGTGTTTGATTAAAAAATTTTATTTACACATACTCACAAACACGCTCTTTAAAATTGGCATTTAAAAATCCCAGCGTTTAAGACGCTGGGATTTTTAAATGCCAATTTTAAAGAGCGTGTTTGTGAGTATGTGCAAATAATTTTTTTTTAATCAAACACCAACGGAGCTTCACTATTGCAGAAGCCACTTTTATTCACAGAAATCTCTAGGAAAAGAAATCGAAAGAAAACACAGCAGATTCACCTGGGGTATATCTGAATTAAGTCCGTGTGCAGATCCTGCGGTACTGCATGAGAACGTGGATCTCCGCTAAAATAAGAGCAGCAAGCTACGGAGGGATTATATACACGCCTTGGTTGACATAGCGCTGTGTAAGTATAATCTGTGCAGTGCAGGTCACCTAATCATACGGACTTACACTATTTTAAACTTTTATCAGTTGCAGGATATCCATACAAAAGGGTATTTGCAGCCCTTGGTTCTCTGTCAAAAGGGAGAAGGAAGAAAGAAAAATTGTTTGCATACTGACCTTGATGATATGCGCGGTCCGAACTCTATATTTTTACCACCTGCGTCACCAAGCATCTCAACCATGTCACACGGCAGCGTTCAGCTCTCCATCTCACAAACATTTGAGAGAAAGCGTAAATTCCCACCTAGCCACCCTCGATCCCTGGCCCTGAATGCCAGCATTTCTAAACTACTGGCCTATGAAATGCTGTCATTTAGGCTGGTGGACACACACAGCTTCAAACAGCTCATGTCGCTTGCTGTCCCACAGTATGTTGTTCCCAGCCGGCACTACTTCTCCAAGAGAGCCGTGCCTTCCCTGCACAACCAAGTGTCAGATAAAATCAAGTGTGCACTGCGCAACGCCATCTGTGGCAAGGTCCACCTAACCACAGATACGTGGACCAGTAAGCACGGCCAGGGACGCTATATCTCCCTAACTGCACACTGGGTAAATGTAGTGGCGGCTGGGCCCCAGGCGGAGAGCTGTTTGGCGCACGTCCTTCCGCCGCCAAGGATCGCAGGGCAACATTCTTTGCCTCCTGTCTCCTCCTCCTCCTACTCAGCTTCCTCCTCCTCTTCTTCCACCTGCTCATCCAGTCAGCCACACACCTTCACCACTAACTTCAGCACAGCCCGGGGTAAACGTCAGCAGGCCGTTCTGAAACTCATATGTTTGGGGGACAGGCCCCACACCGCACAGGAGTTGTGGCGGGGTATAGAACAACAGACTGACGAGTGGTTGCTGCCGGTGAGCCTCAAGCCCGCCCTGGTGGTGTGCGATAATGGGCGAAATCTCATTGCAGCTCTGGGACTAGCCGGTTTGACGCACATCCCTTGCCTGGCGCATGTGCTGAATTTGGTGGTGCAGAAGTTCATTCTCAACTACCCCGACATGTCAGAGCTGCTGCATAAAGTGCGGGCCGTCTGTTCGCGCTTCCGGCGTTCACACCCTGCCGCTGTTTGCCTGTCTGCGCTACAGCGTAACTTCGGCCTTCCCGCTCACCGCCTCATATGCGACATGCCCACCAGGTGGAACTCCACCTTGCATATGCTAGACAGACTGTGCGAGCAGCAGCAGGCCATAGTGGAGTTTCAGCTGCAGCACGCACGGGTCAGTCGCACTGCGGATCAGCCCCACTTCACCACCAATGACTGGGCCTCCATGCGAGACCTGTGTGCCCTGTTGCGCTGTTTCGAGTACTCCACCAACATGGCCAGTGGCGATGACGCCATTATCAGCGTTACAATACCACTTCTATGTCTCCTTGAGAAAACACTTAGGGCGATGATGGAAGAGGAGGTGGCCCAGGAGGAAGAGGAGGAAGAGGGGTCATTTTTAGCACTTTCAGGCCAGTCTCTTCGAAGTGACTCAGAGGGAGGTTTTTTGCAACAGCAGAGGCCAGGTACAAATGTGGCCAGACAGGGCCCACTACTGGAGGACGAGGAGGACGAGGAGGAGGTGGAGGAGGATGAGGATGAAGCATGTTCACAGCGGGGTGGCACCCAAAGCAGCTCGGGCCCATCACTGGTGCGTGGCTGGGGGGGAAACACAGGACGATGACGATACGCCTCCCACAGAGGACAGCTTGTCCTTACCTCTGGGCAGCCTGGCACACATGAGCGACTAATTGCTGCAGTGCCTGCGCAACGACAGCAGAGTTGCCCACATTTTGACGTGTGCGGACTACTGGGTTGCCACCCTGCTGGATCCACGGTACAAAGACAATGTGCCCACCTTACTTCCTACACTGGAGCGTGATAGGAAGATGCGCGAGTACAAGCGCACGTTGGTAGACGCGCTACTGAGAGCATTCCCAAATGTCACAGGGGAACCAATGGAAGCCCAAGGCGAAGGCAGAGGAGGAGCAAGAGGTCGCCAACGCAGCTGTGTCACGGCCAGCTCCTCTGAGGGCAGGGTTAGCATGGCAGAGATGTGGAAAAGTTTTGTCACCAAGCCACAGCTAACTGCACCACCACCTGATACGGAACGTGTTAGCAGGAGGCAACATTTCACTAACATGGTGGAACAGTACCTGTGCACACCCCTCCACGTACTGACTGATGGTTCGGCCCCATTCAACTTCTGGGTCTCCAAATTGTCCACGTGGCCAGAGCTAGCCTTTTATGCCTTGGAGGTGCTGGCCTGCCCGGCGGCCAGCGTTTTGTCTGAACGTGTATTCAGCACGGCAGGGGGCGTCATTACAGACAAACGCAGCCGCCTGTCTACAGCCAATGTGGACGAGCTGACGTTCATAAAAATTAACCAGGCATGGATCCCACAGGACCTGTTCATCCCTTGTGCAGATTAGATATTAACTACCTCCCCTTAACAATATATTATTCTACTCCAGGGCACTTCCTCATTCAATCCTATTTTTATTTTAATTTTACCATTAAATTGCCGGGCAACCCAAAGTTGAATGAACCTCTCCTCTGTCTGGGTGCCGGGGCCTAAATGTGTGACAGTGGCCTGTTCCAGTGGTGGGTGATGTGAAGCCTGATTCTCTTCTATGACATGAAGACAGATTCTGCGCTGACATAAGGCCAGATTCTCTGTTACGGGACCTCTCTCCTCTGCCTGAGCGCCTGGGCCTAAATGTGTGACAGTGGCCTGTTCCAGTGGTGGGTGACGTGAAGCCTGATTCTCTGCTATGACATGAATACAGATTCTGTGCTGACATAAGGCCAGATTCTCTGTTACGGGACCTCTCTCCTCTGTCTGGGTGCCGGGGCCTAAATGTGTGACAGTGGCCTGTTCCAGTGGTGGGTGACGTGAAGCCTGATTCTCTGCTATGACATGAAGACTGATTCTGCGCTGACATAAGGCCAGATTCTCTGTTACGGGACATCTCTCCTCTGTCTGTGTGCCGGGCCTAAATGTGCGACAGTGGCCTGTTCCAGTGGTGGGTGACGTGAAGCCTGATTCTCTGCTATGACATAAAGACAGATTCTGCGCTGACATAAGGCCAGATTCTCTGTTACGGGACCTCTCTCCTCTGCCTGGGTGCCTGGGCCTAAATGTGTGACAGTGGCCTGTTCCAGTGGTGGGTGACGTGAAGCCTGATTCTCTGCTATGACATGAAGACAGATTCTGTTCTGACATAAGGCCAGATTCTCTGTTACGGGACCTCTCTCCTCTGCCTGGGTGCCTGGGCCTAAATATGTGACAGTGGCCTGTTCCAGTGGTGGGTGACGTGAAGCCTGATTCTCTGCTATGACATGAAGACTGATTCTGCGCTGACATAAGGCCAGATTCTCTGTTACGGGACCTCTCTCCTCTGTCTGGGTGCCGGGGCCTAAATATGTGACAGTGGCCTGTTCCAGTGGTGGGTGACGTGAAGCCTGATTCTCTGCTATGACATGAAGACAGATTCTGTGCTGACATAAGGCCAGATTCTCTGTTAAGGGACCTCTCTCCTCTGTCTGGGTGCCGGGGCCTAAATATGTGACAGTGGCCTGTTCCAGTGGTGGGTGACGTGAAGCCTGATTCTCTGCTATGACATGAAGACAGATTCTGTGCTGACATAAGGCCAGATTCTCTGTTACGAGACCTCTCTCCTCTGTCTGGGTGCCGGGGCCTAAATGTGTGACAGTGGCCTGTTCCAGTGGTGGGTGCCGTGAAGCCTGATTCTCTGCTATGACATGAAGACTGATTCTGCGCTGACATAAGGCCAGATTCTCTGTTACGGGACCTCTCTCCTCTGCCTGGGTGCCTGGGCCTAAATGTGTGACAGTGGCCTGTTCCAGTGGTGGGTGACGTAAAGCCTGATTCTCTGCTATGACATGAAGACAGATTCTGTGCTGACATAAGGCCAGATTCTCTGTTACGGGACCTCTCTCCTCTGCCTGGGTGCCTGGGCCTAAATATGTGACAGTGGCCTGTTCCAGTGGTGGGTGACGTGAAGCCTGATTCTCTGCTATGACATGAAGACTGATTCTGCGCTGACATAAGGCCAGATTCTCTGTTACGGGACCTCTCTCCTCTGTCTGGGTGCCGGGGCCTAAATATGTGACAGTGGCCTGTTCCAGTGGTGGGTGACGTGAAGTCTGATTCTCTGCTATGACATGAAGACAGATTCTGTGCTGACATAAGGCCAGATTCTCTGTTACGGGACCTCTCTCCTCTGTCTGGGTGCTGGGGCCTAAATATCTGACAGTGGCCTGTTCCAGTGGTGGGTGACGTGAAGTCTGATTCTCTGCTATGACATGAAGACAGATTCTGTGCTGACATAAGGTCAGATTCTCTGTTACGGGACCTCTCTCCTCTGCCTGGGTGCCGGGGCCTAAATGTGTGACAGTGGCCTGTTCCAGTGGTGGGTGACGTGAAGCCTGATTCTCTGCTATGACATGAAGACAGATTCTGTGCTGACATAAGGCCAGATTCTCTGTTACGGGACCTCTCTCCTCTGTCTGGGTGTCGGGGCCTAAATATGTGACAGTGGCCTGTTCCAGTGGTGGGTGACGTGAAGCCTGATTCTCTGCTATGACACTAAGACAGATTCTGTGCTGACATAAGGCCATATTCTCTGTTACGGGACCTCTCTCCTCTGTCTGGGTGCCGGTGCCTAAATATGTGACAGTGGCCTGTTCCAGTGGTGGGTGACGTGAAGCCTGATTCTCTGCTATGAAATGAAGACAGATTCTGTGCTGACATAAGGCCAGATTCTCTGTTACGGGACCTCTCTCCTCTGCCTGGGTGCCTGGGCCTAAATATGTGACAGTGGCCTGTTCCAGTGGTGGGTGACGTGAAGCCTGATTCTCTGCTATGACATGAAGACTGATTCTGCGCTGAGATAAGGCCAGATTCTCTGTTACGGGACCTCTCTCCTCTGTCTGGGTGCCAGGGCCTAAAAATGTGACAGTGGCCTGTTCCAGTGGTTGGTGACGTGAAGCCTGATTCTCTGCTATGACATGAAGACTGATTCTGCGCTGACATGAAGCCAGATTCTCTGCTATGGCATGAAGAGACTGATTCTCTGCTGACATGAAACCAGATTCTTTGCTATGGCATGAAGAGACTGATTCTCTGCTGACGTGAAGCCAGATTCTCTGCTATGGGACCTCTGTCCAATTGATATTGGTTAATTTTTATTTTTTTAATTTTTATTTTAATTCATTTCCCTATCCACATTTGTTTGCAGGGGATTTACCTACATGTTGCTGCCTTTTGCAGCCCTCTAGCTCTTTCCTGGGCTGTTTTACAGCCTTTTTAGTGCCCAAAAGTTCGGGTCCCCATTGACTTCAATGGGGTTCGGGTTCGGGACGAAGTTCGGGTCGGGTTCGGATCCCGAACCCGAACATTTCCGGGAAGTTCGGCCGAACTTCTCGAACCCGAACATCCAGGTGTTCGCTCAACTCTACTCAGCATATCATGTCTGCTTGCTGGAAGATATGATTAATCAAAAAATATGCTGTTGTGAAAATTAAAATACTGCTCAGCGTATTTTTGCAATCCCAGAAAAAACAAGCCTTCCTACCTGTTTTTGACGGTATAGCCACTTATACTTCGAGAGTTCCCTTTGGACCAGCTGTTTTAACACTGGGGGAAGAAGATGCCACCGATGGTGTTAAGCCTTTTATGGTCATTGTTTCTTTACCACTATAATGCAGGGTCAGGTCAGTTCAGCATTTGCAACTCACCAACGGACATGGGACATCAAATCTTTTAAGGAGTTTTGTCTAGGTTAGATTGACAATGCACCTTTCTGTCCAATCAACCTTCTGTGCTAGTACCGAATGTCCTTAGCATCACTGCACCTGCCCTATATGGTCCAGGAATTCATAAGCAGGATCCCGCCCAGTATTCCAGTGTGGCTACAATCAGTATTGCTCAAACATTTGATATCTTTCTTCCTGAATAACATTGTTATAATATAAATTCTTACCAACTGTGCAAATTCATTGAGTTGCAAGCTCTTTTTAACTGCAAATCAAAATAGCAGCCTCCAGCAAAACAAGATGGTAGCCCCCATGAAAATTTCAATAGATGGAAAACTCAGCGTGTCACAATGGAACCCTCCTCCAGAAAATCAATATGGCAGCCCTCATGAAAATTTCAATAGACGGAGCACACAGCGTAACACAATGGAACCCTCCTCCAGAAAATCTATATGGCAGCCTCCATGAAAATTTAAATAGACGGAACACTCAGTGTGTCACAATGGAACCCTTTAGCAGACATGGATGATGATATCACAATGGGCCATTGCTGTTTTTCTCCCTGACGGCAGCCATTTTACTTCATTCTTTAGTCAGGTTTGGATGTGTGCATATCAACAGGTGAGGATAATTTGATATGACTCAGCATATCATGTCTGCTTGCTGGAAGATATGATTAATCAAAAAATATGCTGTTGTGAAAATTGGAATACTATTCAGCGTATTTTTGCAATCCCAGAAAAAACAAGCCTTCCTACCTGTTTTTGATGGTATAGCCATTTAAACTTCGAGAGTTCCCTTTGGGCCAGCTGTTTTAACACTGGGGGAAGAAGATGCCACCGATGGTGTTAAGCATTTTATGGTCATTGTTTCTTTGCCACTATAATGCAGCGTCAGGTCAGTTCAGCATTTGCAACTCACCAACGGACATGGGACCTCAAATATTTAAGGAGTTTTGACTAGGTTAGATTGACAATGCATTTTTCTGTCCAATCAACCTTCTGTGCTAGTACCGAATGTCCTTAGCATCACTGCACCTGCCCTATCTGGTCCAGGAATTAATAAGCAGGATCCCGCCCAGTATTCCAGTGTGGCTACAATCAGTATTGCTCAAACATTTGATATCTCTCTTCCTGAATAAGATAGTTATAATATAAATTCTTACCAACTGTGCAAATTCATTGAGTTGCAAGCTCTTTTTAACTGCAAATCAAAATGGCAGCCTCCAGCAAATCAAGATGTTAGCCCCAATGATAATTTCAATAGATGGAAAACTCAGCATGTCACAATGGAACCCTCCTCCAGAAAATCAATATGGCAGCCTACATGAAAATTTAAATAGATGGAACACTCAGTGTGTCACAATGGAACCCTTTAGCAGACATGGATGATGATATCACAATGGGCCATTGCTGTTTTTCTCCCTGACGGCAGCCATTTTACTTCATTCTTTAGTCAGGTTTGGATGTGTGCATATCAACAGGTGAGGATAATTTGATATGACTCAGCATATCATGTCTGCTTGCTGGAAGATATGATTAATCAAAAAATATGCTGTTGTGAATATTGGATAACTGTTCAGCGTATTTTTGCAATCCTAGAAAAAACAAGCCTTCCTACCTGTTTTTGATGGTATAGCCACTTATACTTCGAGAGTTCCCTTTGCGCCAGCTGTTTTAACACTGGGGGAAGAAGATGCCACCGATGGTGTTAAGCCTTTTATGGTCATTGTTTCTTTGCCACTATAATGCAGGGTCAGGTCAGTTCAGCATTTGCAGCTCACCAACGGACATGGGACATCAAATCTTTTAAGGAGTTTTGTCTAGGTTAGATTGACAATGCACCTTTCTGTCCAATCAACCTTCTGTGCTAGTACCGAATGTCCTTAGCATCACTGCACCTGCCCTATCTAGTCCAGGAATTCATAAGCAGGATCCCGCCCAGTATTCCAGTGTGGCTACAATCAGTATTGCTCAAACATTTGATATCTTTCTTCCTGAATAACATTGTTATAATATAAATTCTTACCAACTGTGCAAATTCATTGAGTTGCAAGCTCTTTTTAACTGCAAATCAAAATGGCAGCCTCCAGCAAAACAAGATGGTAGCCCCCATGAAAATTTCAATAGATGGAAAACTCAGCGTGTCACAATGGAACCCTCCTCCAGAAAATCAATATGGCAGCCCTCATGAAAATTTCAATAGACGGAGCACACAGCGTAACACAATGGAACCCTCCTTCAGAAAATCAATATGGCAGCCTCCATGAAAATTTAAATAGACGGAACACTCAGTGTGTCACAATGGAACCCTTTAGCAGACATAGATGATGATATCACAATGGGCCATTGCTGTTTTTCTCCCTGACGGCAGCCATTTTACTTCATTCTTTAGTCAGGTTTGGATGTGTGCATATCAACAGGTGAGGATAATTTTATATGACTCAGCATATCATGTCTGCTTGCTGGAAGATATGATTAATCAAAAAATATGCTGTTGTGAAAATTGGAATACTGTTCAGCGTATTTTTGCAATCCCAGAAAAAACAAGCCTTCCTACCTGTTTTTGATGGTATAGCCATTTAAACTTCGAGAGTTCCCTTTGGGCCAGCTGTTTTAACACTGGGGGAAGAAGATGCCACCGATGGTGTTAAGCCTTTTATGGTCATTGTTTCTTTGCCACTATAATGCAGGGTCAGGTCAGTTCAGCATTTGCAACTCACCAACGGACATGGGACCTCAAATCTTTAAGGAGTTTTGTCTAGGTTAGATTGACAATGCACCTTTCTGTCCAATCAACCTTCTGTGCTAGTACCGAATGTCCTTAGCATCACTGCACCTGCCCTATCTGGTCCAGGAATTCATAAGCAGGATCCCGCCCAGTATTCAGTGTGGCTACAATCAGTATTGCTCAAACATTTGATATCTCTCTTCCTGAATAACATTGTTATAATATAAATTCTTACCAACTGTGCAAATTCATTGAGTTGCAAGCTCTTTTTAACTGCAAATCAAAATGGTAGCCTCCAGCAAAACAAGATGGTAGCCCCCATGAAAATTTCAATAGATGGAAAACTCAGCGTGTCACAATGGAACCCTCCTCCAGAAAATCAATATGGTAGCCCCCATGAAAATTTCAATAGACAGACATGGATGATGATATCACAATGGGCCATTGCTGTTTTTCTCCCTGATTGCAGCCATTTTACTTCATTCTTTAGTCAGGTTTGGATGTGTGCATATCAACAGGTGAGGATAATTTTATATGACTCAGCATATCATGTCTGCTTGCTGGAAGATATGATTAATCGAAAAATATGCTGTTGTGAAAATTGGAATACTGCTCAGCGTATTTTTTGCAATCCCAGAAAAAACAAGCCATCCTACCTGTTTTTATTTTTTATTTAAACTTTTTTATTGGTTTTCAATGAAGAACAAAGAGTAACAGGGTTACAGGTACAGGCACGCAGGCCATGTGAGTAATTACAAAAATATGCAAATACAGTTCAGTACACGGGATTTTGGGCATAAGTATTGGTGATAGCCAAATAAACCAGCATTTCATGAGTGCGTGTAGCATCCTGTGAGATACGTGGCGAGTGAGGAAGAGGGGATAGTGAGTAAGGGTCTCAACATTAGGCTACAAATTACCAAGCACAGCATAATGATCGGTTGATGTGGGGAGTGGTGAGTAATAGATTTAATGTTGAGGTGAAGAGGTGGCAAATGGACGGGGTGGTAATCTCTGTGAAAGGGCCAGGACGAGTATAGCTAGTAGCAGGATAAGTCTTGCCCAGAGATTTAGGAAGATGGACATGAGGGGATAACCCTACTGGGGGACCTATAGATCGACCATGGGAGCCACTTTTTGAGAAATGTAGTATGTGTACGTGTTTCCCAAGAAGACATTTCCTCAAACCTATGTAGTTGATCTACTTTTAGTATCCATTTTTCCATAGAAGGAATTTGGGTTTGCAGCCAGTAGCAGGGAAGTAAGAGGCGAGCAGCCAGTAACATTTGGGTGAAAACAAAAGGAAGTCGTGGGGGGGTCATTCCCAGAGATTTAGGAAGATGGACATGAGGGGATAACCCTACTGGGGGACCTATAGATCGACCATGGGAGCCACTTTTTGAGAAATGTAGTATGTGTACGTGTTTCCCAAGAAAACATTTCCTCAAACCTATGTAGTTGATCTACTTTTAATATCCATTTTTCTATAGAAGGAATTTGGGTTTGCAGCCAGTAGCAGGGAAGTAAGAGGCGAGCAGCCAGTAACATTTGGGTGAAAACAAAAGGAAGTCGTGGGGGGGTCATTCCCAGATATATTGACAGTAGGGCCAGTTGGGGCGAAGGTTGAATAGAGGTACTACATATGTTGTTTGCTATAGAAAATATTTCAGACCACCATTTGGATATGGAGGGGCAAGACCACCAAATATGAATGAAGTCTCCCTTCCCCTGTAAGCACCTCCAACAAATGTTTGAGGCGGTGGGAGAATAGAGAGCCGTCTTATCAGGAGTACGGTACCATCTTGTGAGGATCTTGTATCCATTCTCTTGAATGCGAACACAGCGGGAAGTCTTGTGGGGAGATTCAAGAAATTTGGGGAGGGATGTGAAAGGGATGGTAATGTTGAGATCTGTTTCCCATTGTTTCAAGAAAGCTGGTTTAGCCAGCATAGGTGCTGAACGTAGCCTACTGTAAATTTGTGATATTGGTTTCTTAGGGGTAGAGGGGAGGGAGATCACAGACTCGAACCAGACAATGGGACGATGGAGGGCGCCTAGATGAATGTGTTGGTTTAAGTAAGCTCTAAGATAAATTATTGAGAACATATCACATGGACTTGGGTTGAGGAGACTTTTCAAGTCGTCTAAGCCAAGGGGTTTGCCAGTGGGGTCCAACAGCGATGAAATAGTTAAAGTTGAGGATGACAGACTTACAGAAGTAGTCGATCTCAGGGCTGGGGGGGCTGTAGCAAGTATGTCCCTTGTTGTAAGAAGTGGTGAGGGAAAGGGTATTGAGCAGTGGGATGAAGAAAACCACTTCCAAGCTTCTAGGGTAGCTTTAACTATAGGGTAGTGGGAAAGAGATTCAGTTATAATGTTTTGGCTTCCTAGCAAGAGGGCTCTAGATGGTTTCCCAAGTATCTCCAATTCCATTTCCACCACCGAAGAATGCGTGGTTGGGCGCAACCACGCTATTGCTCGGGCTAGGAGAATCGCTTTACCATATAGCTCCGGGTCAGGCAAACCTATCCCCCCCTCCTCCCTAGACCTAGTGAGGAGGGAGGAGGCAAGCCTGGCTCTCCTCCCATTCCAGACGAAGGATCTAAACTTTTTATGAAAAGCTACATAATATTGTTTAGGTACAGGGATTGGTAGAACCTGTTGTAGGTAAGT
This sequence comes from Bufo bufo, assembly GCF_905171765.1. Lineage (NCBI taxonomy): Eukaryota > Metazoa > Chordata > Amphibia > Anura > Bufonidae > Bufo > Bufo bufo. The sequence goes on from NW_024400138.1 coordinate 31,378, forward strand.
TAGGCGAGGGAGGTATAAAGAAGAAAGCAAATTTTTCCGGCCAAACCAGGACAAAGTGGGGTTGGATTGAGCTAAACTGTCGATGGAGTTGAAGATTGAGGATTTAAGGGGGACATAATTGAGAGAAAATAAGTCTTTTATGTTGGAGCTACAGTAATTGTTACACCTAGATAGGAGATGGTGGGAGAGGACCAATTAAAAGGCGAGTTTTCCTCGAGACGACGTTTAGTGGCGGGGTTGATGCCTGAACAGAGCACTAGGGACTTATTAGCGTTTATCTTGAAGTCAGAGACCTCACTATAAAGGTTGAAGTGGGACTGGATGCAAGGGAGAGCGACTGAAGGATTAACCGTCATCACCAAGACGTCGTCCGCAAATGCTGCTAGTTTTTGCTCTCTGCCTCCCAAACATAGACCCTCAATTCTCCTGTCCAACCTGATAATGGACAAAAGTGGTTCTAATGCCAGTATAAACAAAAGTGGAGACAGAGGGCATCCCTGCCTTGTCCCGTTCTTTATGGCAAATGAAGAGGAGAGGTTCCCATTGACCATGACCCGAGCAGACGCTTGATCATACATGGTAAAGGTAGCTTGGACAAAGGGATCAGGGAGGCCAAATCTGAGCAAGGCATGTCTTAAGTATGACCAATTCACCCTGTCAAATGCCTTCACAGCATCTGTGCTGAGGAGAAGCAAGGGAGAGGATTTGCGGTTAGCGTAACAGAGAGCATTAATTACTCTGGAAGTGTTGTCCTTACCCTCCCTGTTGCAGATAAAGCCCACCTGATCCCCGTGAACAATAGAGGGAAGAAGAACGGTTGGCCAGCATTTTGGCCAGGAGTTTGAGGTCTATGTTCAGGAGGGAGATGGGCCTGTAATTAGAGCACTGCTTGGGGTCTTTCCCTTCTTTAGGTATAAGTGAAATATGGGCTGTAGTCATATCTCTAGATAAAGGTACCCCTTTAAGGGAAAGGTTACAGACCTCAAGGAGGTGTGGCAAAATAATCTCCTTAAAGGTCTTATAGTACTGCACAGGTAAGCCATCTGGGCCAGGGCTCTTACCTTTTGGCATTTGATTCAGTGCTTTGTTGAGTTCCAATAGGGTAAAAGGAGCCTCTAAAAGCGTTTTTTGTGTAGGCGTTATGGTGGGGATATTAGAGGAGTTGAGGAAAGAAGATATAAGGGAGGTATGTGTTTCCGGAGTAGCATTAGGGGGGAGATTATAAAGATTCTCATAAAAAGATCGGAACTGGGCGGCAATCTGGGTGGCCGAAAAAATGGGTTTGCCCTCAGGGGAAGTAAGTTGGTGTATATAATTTGCAGCTCTCCTGTTCTTTATCCTAGACATTAAAAATTTAGTGGCCTTGTCACCGTGGGCGAAAAATTTATGTTGAGAATTCATGTAGTATTTGGCCGATTTAGCTTGGAGGAGGGTTTTGAGTTCTGCTCTATGTTTCGATAGTTCTTGTAGAAGGGCATCAGAGGGGTTACTCTTGTGGTGGGATTCAAGCCTTTGGATGTTTTTGAGGGCCTCATCTATGGCCTTTTCCCTCAATTTTTTCTGGTAGGAACCAGTGCTGATGAATTGACCCCTGATATAGGGTTTATGCGCGTCCCATAGCAAATTGGCAGAGAGGTCAGGACTCTTGTTAATTGAGAAGTATTCCCTCATGTGATTGGAGAACAAGTCAATCGTGGATTGATGTCCCAGTAAAGATTCATTTAATCTCCAACTGAAGCGTGAGGGGGTACTATTGGGGGCCAAGATAGAAAGGAAAATTGGGGCATGGTCAGAGAGATGCATGGAACCCATGTACGCCTGACTACATAATTGAATGTGTTCCTTGGATATAAAAAGGTAATCCAGGCGGTGATAGGAACCATGCATTGGGGAAAAAAAAAGAATAATCCCGGATGTTAGGGTGGTGTGACCGCCAGACGTCTATCAGATGGAGATTCCAAAGACTATCTCTGAGGTTTTTGAGAGATCTGAGGGAGTGTTGAGACTTCTTAGCAGAGGTATCTAATGCTGGCTGTAGAGCTACATTTAGGTCTCCTCCTAGGACCACTATTCCTTCCTTGAAGGATTCAATTATGGGGCAGATGCTTGAAAACCAGCTAAATTGATTGAGGTTAGGGGCATATAGGTTTATGAAAGTATAAGTGTGCTGGCCTATGGTGCCTTTCACCAGAATGTATCTCCCATCTGGATCCTGTAAATGACATGAATATGAGAAGGGGGTCTTTCTTTGGAAACCTATGCTAACTCCGCAGGAAGCAGAGGAGCCTCCTCCGCAGTGATACCACTGGGAGTAGTGGGAAAATTGCATGTTGGGGTAATGATTAAAGCGGAAGTGCGTCTCCTGGAGGAACACTACATTAGCTCCGGCTTTCCTGAGGATAGAGAAAATTTGGCTGCGTTTTGAGGGTGATTGGAAGCCTTTCACATTATATGAGGCAATGTGTAGGTCAGCCATGGTGAGCTATATGAGTTGGAGTACCTCTTAGCCAATGGTGAGTCCTCCAGGAGAGCACGGCTTTCTCAAATGGTACCACCGGAAGGATCAGGATGCGAAGCAGGAAGGTGAGTGACTTGTGGTGTTTTGGCAGGTGTGACAAGTACCTAAAAGGTGGGGGGGAAAGGGTAACAAAAACATGAACTTTTAAAACAACAAAAAAATGAGAAACAAGCATACATAAGTATACTATAAGCATGTGGGGGGTAATAGGTCAGGTGACCCATATAGGGACCGTTTAGCACCATAAGTGATGCTGAGGGATAGTGAGCGATGATGCATTACATTTTGTAACAGTTAAAATGCAGAATAAAAAGGAGAGAGAAAGAAAAGTAAGTGGGAACAAGTGAGCATATTGTGTGGAGACAATATTAACAGAAATGCAAAGGAGCTGTTAAGTAAAAACTACTCATGTGTCGCGAGAAAGGCTCCTGGGTGCAAGGTGATGTCCTCTTTTCTTGGACCTGGAGGATTTTGGAGTGCGCTGGGTTTCAAACGGGACGATTTTGGGGAGATCAGGTAGGTCTCCAAGTTCTCGATAAAGATCCCAATTTTCAATTTGTAAGGAAGGAATGTCCAGTTCCTCCATAATAGGCGCAATGTCCGCAAATGATGTAATATTGAATCGCTTGCCTGATATTGAAAACGAAAGTCCAAATGGGAAGGACCAGCGATATAGGACTTTGTTGGACCTCATCCAATCTGTAAGGGGCTTCAGGGCTCTCCGCTTCTTAAGGGTGGAAGGAGCAAGATCCTGGTAGATTTCCAGCTTGGCATCCTCATATGACAGGTCAGGTCGGTTTCGTGCTGCATCCAGTATGGCCGCTTTAACTGGGAAATTAAGAAACCTGCATATGACGTCACGTGGTGGCTCGGTCGGCTTGGGCTTAGGACGTAATGCCCTATGTGCACGTTCAATAGCTATTTCCTGAGGATAATCAGGGCCCAGCAGAGAGCCACAGATTGAGACGATAGCGGAGGGGATGTCCCCCGGCAGGATCAATTCAGGTATGCCCCGGAATCTTAAATTATTACGGCGCCCCCTATTCTCCTGGTCTTCCAGGGCGCTGTGCAGCTCATTTAAGTGTTTCGTGCAGCGGTGGAGGGATGCGTCAACCGCTGCATGGTGATCAAGAGATGCGGCCTGGTGCGATTCAAGTGTTTCCACCCGATCTCCGATTTGTCTCACCTCCTGTCTGCAGGCCGCGATTTCAAAAAGGACAGGCTCCATGACTCTGCTCAGCGCTTGGTCCAAGTAGCTTCTGGTAAGCGGAAGGTCAGAGCAGGGCTGGCTGTCGCTTCACGGCTTTAGGTGATGGGGCCGGCGCCATCTTAGGTTCTCACACTGCGACCGTGGCAGCAGCTTTTTTCAGGAACTTGTCCATGTCGCCACTTGGAATTTGGCTTCTGGAGGTTCCAGTTTGGTCACCAAACTTGGGGTTCCCGATTTTTACCATTTTCGCTCAAATAGGCAGATGATTGCTAGTGCTAGGGACGGTCACCTTCACAGAGCAGGGAACTAAGCTGCCATCTCAGTCCGGCGCTAGCTCCGCCCCCCATCCTACCTGTTTTTGATGGTATAGCCACTTAAACTTCGAGAGTTCCCTTTGGACCAGCTGTTTTAACACTGGGGGAAGAAGATGCCACCGATAGTGTTAAGCCTTTTATGGTCATTGTTTCTTTGCCACTATAATGCAGGGTCAGGTCAGTTCAGCATTTGCAACTCACCAACGGACATGGGACATCAAATCTTTTAAGGAGTTTTGTCTAGGTTAGATTGACAATGCACCTTTCTGTCCAATCAACCTTCTGTGCTAGTACCGAATGTCCTTAGCATCACTGCACCTGCCCTATCTGGTCCAGGAATTCATAAGCAGGATCCCGCCCAGTATTCCAGTGTGGCTACAATCAGTATTGCTCAAACATTTGATATCTTTCTTCCTGAATAACATTGTTATAATATAAATTCTTACCAACTGTGCAAATTCATTGAGTTGCAAGCTCTTTTTAACTGCAAATCAAAATGGCAGCCTCCAGCAAAACAAGATGGTAGCCCCCATGAAAATTTCAATAGATGGAAAACTCAGCGTGTCACAATGGAACCCTTCGCCAGAAAATCAATATGGCAGCCCCCATGAAAATTTCAATAGACGGAACACACAGCGTAACACAATGGAACCCTCCTCGAGAAAATCAATATGGCAGCCTCCATGAAAATTTAAATAGACGGAACACTCAGTGTGTCACAATGAAACCCATTAGCAGACATGGATGATGATATCACAATGGGTCATTGCTGCTTTTCTCCCTGACGGCAGCCATTTTACTTCATTCTTTAGTCAGGTTTGGATGTGTGCATATCAACAGGTGAGGATAATTTTATATGACTCAGCATATCATGTCTGCTTGCTGGAAGATATGATTAATCAAAAAATATGCTGTTGTGAAAATTGGAATACTGCTCAGCGTATTTTTTGCAATCCCAGAAAAAACAAGCTTTCCTACCTGTTTTTGATGGTATAGCCACTTAAACTTCGAGAGTTCACTTTGGGCCAGCTGTTTTAACACTGGGGGAAGAAGATGCCACCGATGGTGTTAAGCCTTTTATGGTCATTGTTTCTTTGCCACTATAATGCGGGGTCAGGTCAGTTCAGCATTTGCAACTCACCAACGGACATGGGACATCAAATCTTTTAAGGAGTTTTGTCTAGGTTAGATTGACAATGCACCTTTCTGTCCAATCAACCTTCTGTGCTAGTACCGAATGTCCTTAGCATCACTGCACCTGCCCTATCTGGTCCAGGAATTCATAAGCAGGATCCCGCCCAGTATTCCAGTGTGGCTACAATCAGTATTGCTCAAACATTTGATATCTTTCTTCCTGAATAACATTGTTATAATATAAATTCTTACCAACTGTGCAAATTCATTGAGTTGCAAGCTCTTTTTAACTGCAAATCAAAATGGCAGCCTCCAGCAAAACAAGATGGTAGCCCCCATGAAAATTTCAATAGATGGAAAACTCAGCGTGTCACAATGGAACCCTTCGCCAGAAAATCAATATGGCAGCCCCCATGAAAATTTCAATAGACGGAACACACAGCGTAACACAATGGAACCCTCCTCGAGAAAATCAATATGGCAGCCTCCATGAAAATTTAAATAGACGGAACACTCAGTGTGTCACAATGGAACCCTTTAGCAGACATGGATGATGATATCACAATGGGCCATTGCTGTTTTTCTCCCTGACGGCAGCCATTTTACTTCATTCTTTAGTCAGGTTTGGATGTGTGCATATCAACAGGTGAGGATAATTTTATATGACTCAGCATATCATGTCTGCTTGCTGGAAGATATGATTAATCAAAAAATATGCTGTTGTGAAAATTGGAATACTGTTCAGCGTATTTTTGCAATCCCAGAAAAAACAAGCCTTCCTACCTGTTTTTGATGGTATAGCCACTTAAACTTCGAGAGTTCCCTTGGGCCAGCTGTTTTAACACTGGGGGAAGAAGATGCCACCGATGGTGTTAAGCCTTTTATGGTCATTGTTTCTTTGCCACTATAATGCAGGGTCAGGTCAGTTCAGCATTTGCAACTCACCAACGGACATGGGACATCAAATCTTTTAAGGAGTTTTGTCTAGGTTAGATTGACAATGCACCTTTCTGTCCAATCAACCTTCTGTGCTAGTACCGAATGTCCTTAGCATCACTGCACCTGCCCTATCTGGTCCAGGAATTCATAAGCAGGATCCCGCCCAGTATTCCAGTGTGGCTACAATCAGTATTGCTCAAACATTTGATATCTCTCTTCCTGAATAACATTGTTATAATATAAATTCTTACCAACTGTGCAAATTCATTGAGTTGCAAGCTCTTTTTAACTGCAAATCAAAATGGCAGCCTCCAGCAAAACAAGATGGTAGCCCCCATGAAAATTTCAATAGATGGAAAACTCAGCGTGTCACAATGGAACCCTCCGCCAGAAAATCAATATGGCAGCCCCCATGAAAATTTCAATAGACGGAACACACAGCGTAACACAATGGAACCCTCCTCGAGAAAATCAACATGGCAGCCTCCATGAAAATTTAAATAGACGGAACACTCAGTGTGTCACAATGGAACCCTTTAGCAGACATGGATGATGATATCACAATGGGCCATTGCTGTTTTTCTCCCTGACGGCAGCCATTTTACTTCATTCTTTAGTCAGGTTTGGATGTGTGCATATGAACAGGTGAGGATAATTTGATATGACTCAGCATATCATGTCTGCTTGCTGGAAGATATGATTAATCAAAAAATATGCTGTTGTGAAAATTGGAATACTGTTCAGCGTATTTTTGCAATCCCAGAAAAAACAAGCCTTCCTACCTGTTTTTGATGGTATAGCCACTTAAACTTCGAGAGTTCCCTTTGGACCAGCTGTTTTAACACTGGGGGAAGAAGATGCCACCGATGGTGTTAAGCCTTTTATGGTCATTGTTTCTTTGCCACTATAATGCAGGGTCAGGTCAGTTCAGCATTTGCAACTCACCAACGGACATGGGACCTCAAATCTTTTAAGGATTTTTGTCTAGGTTAGATTGACAATGCACCTTTCTGTCCAATCAACCTTCTGTGCTAGTACTGAATGTCCTTAGCATCACTGCACCTGCCCTATCTGGTCCAGGAATTCATAAGCAGGATCCCGCTCAGTATTCTAGTGTGGCTACAATCATTATTGCTCAAACATTTGATATCTTTCTTCCTGAATAACATTGTTATAATATAAACTCTTACCAACTGTGCAAATTCATTGAGTTGCAAGCTCTTTTTAACTGCAAATCAAAATGGCAGCCTCCAGCAAAACAAGATGGTAGCCCCCATGAAAATTTCAATAGATGGAAAACTCAGCGTGTCACAATGGAACCCTCCTCCAGAAAATCAATATGGCAGCCCTCATGAAAATTTCAATAGACGGTACACACAGCGTAACACAATGGAACCCTCCTCCAGAAAATCAATATGGCAGCCTCCACGAAATTTTCAATAGACGGAACACTCAGTGTGTCACAATGGAACCCTTTAGCAGACATGGATGATGATATCACAATGGGCCATTGCTGTTTTTCTCCCTGACGGCAGCCATTTTACTTCATTCTTTAGTCAGGTTTGGATAAGTGCATATCAACAGGTGAGGATAATTTTATATGACTCAGCATATCATGTCTGCTTGCTGGAAGATATGATTAATCAAAAAATATGCTGTTGTGAAAATTGGAATACTGCTCAGCGTATTTTTTGCAATCCCAGAAAAAACAAGCTTTCCTACCTGTTTTTGATGGTATAGCCACTTAAACTTCGAGAGTTCACTTTGGGCCAGCTGTTTTAACACTGGGGGAAGAAGATGCCACCGATGGTGTTAAGCCTTTTATGGTCATTGTTTCTTTGCCACTATAATGCAGGGTCAGGTCAGTTCAGCATTTGCAAGTCACCAACGGACATGGGACATCAAATCTTTTAAGGAGTTTTGTCTAGGTTAGATTGACAATGCACCTTTCTGTCCAATCAACCTTCTGTGCTAGTACCGAATGTCCTTAGCATCACTGCACCTGCCCTATCTGGTCCAGGAATTCATAAGCAGGATCCCGCCCAGTATTCCAGTGTGGCTACAATCAGTATTGCTCAAACGTTTGATATCTTTCTTCCTGTATAACATTGTTATAATATAAATTCTTACCAACTGTGCAAATTCATTGAGTTGCAAGCTCTTTTTAACTGCAAATCAAAATGGCAGCCTCCAGCAAAACAAGATGGTAGCCCCCATGAAAATTTCAATAGATGGAAAACTCAGCGTGTCACAATGGAACCCTTCGCCAGAAAATCAATATGGCAGTCCCCATGAAAATTTCAATAGACGGAACACACGGCGTAACACAATGGAACCCTCCTCGAGAAAATCAACATGGCAGCCTCCATGAAAATTTAAATAGACGGAACACTCAGTGTGTCACAATGGAACCCTTTAGCAGACATGGATGATGATATCACAATGGGCCATTGCTGTTTTTCTCCCTGACGACAGCCATTTTACTTCATTCTTTAGTCAGAATTGGATGTGTGCATATCAACAGGTGAGGATAATTTGATATACTCAGCATATCATGTCTGCTTGCTGGAAGATATGATTAATCAAAAAATATGCTGTTGTGAAAATTGGAATACTGTTCAGCGTATTTTTGCAATCCCAGAAAAAACAAGCCTTCCTACCTGTTTTTGATGGTATAGCCACTTAAACTTCGAGAGTTCCCTTTGGACCAGCTGTTTTAACACTGGGGGAAGAAGATGCCACCGATGGTGTTAAGCATTTTATGGTCATTGTTTCTTTGCCACTATAATGCAGGGTCAGGTCAGTTCAGCATTTGCAACTCACCAACGGACATGGGACCTGAAATCTTTTAAGGATTTTTGTCTAGGTTAGATTGACAATGCACCTTTCTGTCCAATCAACCTTCTGTGCTAGTACCGAATGTCCTTAGCATCAATGCACCTGCCCTATCTGGTCCAGGAATTCATAAGCAGGATCCCGCCCAGTATTCCAGTGTGGCTACAATCAGTATTGCTCAAACATTTGATATCTCTCTTCCTGAATAACATTGTTATAATATAAATTCTTACCAACTGTGCAAATTCATTGAGTTGCAAGCTCTTTTTTACTGCAAATCAAAATGGCAGCCTACAGCAAAACAAGATGGTAGCCCCCATGAAAATTTCAATAGATGGAAAACTCAGCGTGTCACAATGGAACCCTCCTCGAGAAAATCAATATGGCAGCCTCCATGAAAATTTCAATAGACGGAACACTCAGTGTGTCACAATGGAACCCTTTAGCAGACATGGATGATGATATCACAATGGGCCATTGCTGTTTTTCTCCCTGACGGCAGCCATTTTACTTCATTCTTTAGTCAGGTTTGGATAAGTGCATATCAACAGGTGAGGATAATTTTATATGACTCAGCATATCATGTCTGCTTGCTGGAAGATATGATTAATCAAAAAATATGCTGTTGTGAAAATTGGAATACTGTTCAGCGTATTTTTGCAATCCCAGAAAAAACAAGCCTTCCTACCTGTTTTTGATGGTATAGCCACTTAAACTTAGAGAGTTCCTTTTGGGCCAGCTGTTTTAACACTGGGGGAAGAAGATGCCACCGATGGTGTTAAGCCTTTTATGGTCATTGTTTCTTTGGCACTATAATGCAGGGTCAGGTCAGTTCAGCATTTGCAAGTCACCAACGGACATGGGACATCAAATCTTTTAAGGAGTTTTGTCTAGGTTAGATTGACAATGCCCCTTTCTGTCCAATCAACCTTCTGTGCTGGTACTGAATGTCCTTAGCATCACTGCACCTGCCCTATCTGGTCCAGGAATTTATAAGCAGGATCCCGCCCAGTATTCCAGTGTGGCTACAATCAGTATTGCTCAAACATTTGATATCTTTCTTCCTGAATAACATTGTTATAATATAAACTCTTACCAACTGTGCAAATTCATTGAGTTGCAAGCTCTTTTTAACTGCAAATCAAAATGGCAGCCTCCAGCAAAACAAGATGGTAGCCCCCATGAAAATTTCAATAGATGGAAAACTCAGCGTGTCACAATGGAACCCTCCTCCAGAAAATCAATATGGTAGCCCCCATGAAAATTTCAATAGACGGAACACACAGCGTAACACAATGGAACCCTCCTCGAGAAAATCAATATGGCAGCCTCCAGGAAAATTTAAATAGACGGAACACTCAGTGTGTCACAATGGAACCCTTTAGCAGACATGGATGATGATATCACAATGGGCCATTGCTGTTTTTCTCCCTGACGGCAGCCATTTTACTTCATTCTTTAGTCAGGTTTGGATGTGTGCATATCAACAGGTGAGGATAATTTTATATGACTCAGCATATCATGTCTGCTTGCTGGAAGATATGATTAATCAAAAAATATGCTGTTGTGAAAATTGGAATACTGTTCAGCGTATTTTTGCAATCCCAGAAAAAACAAGCCCTCCTACCTGTTTTTGATAATATAGCCATTTAAACTTCGAGAGTTCCCTTTGCGCCAGCTGTTTTAACACTGGGGGAAGAAGATGCCACCGATGGTGTTAAGCCTTTTATGGTCATTGTTTCTTTGCCACTATAATGCAGGGTCAGGTCAGTTCAGCATTTGCAACTCACCAACGGACATGGGACATCAAATCTTTTAAGGAGTTTTGTCTAGGTTAGATTGAGAATGCACCTTTCTGTCCAATCAACCTTCTGTGCTAGTACCGAATGTCCTTAGCATCACTGCACCTGCCCTATCTGGTCCAGGAATTCATAAGCAGGATCCCGCCCAGTATTCCAGTGTGGCTACAATCAGTATTGCTCAAACATTTGATATCTTTCTTCCTGAATAACATTGTTATAATATAAACTCTTACCAACTGTGCAAATTCATTAAGTTGCAAGCTCTTTTTAACTGCAAATCAAAATGGCAGCCTCCAGCAAAACAAGATGGTAGCCCCCATGAAAATTTCAATAGATGGAAAACTAAGCGTGTCACAATGGAACCCTCCTCCAGAAAATCAATATGGCAGCCCCCATGAAAATTTCAATAGACGGAACACTCAGTGTGTCACAATGGAACCCTTTAGCAGACATGGATGATGATATCACAATGGGCCATTGCTGTTTTTCTCCCTGACGGCAGCCATTTTACTTCATTCTTTAGTCAGGTTTGGATGTGTGCATATCAACAGGTGAGGATAATTTTATATGACTCAGCATATCATGTCTGCTTGCTGGAAGATATGATTAATCAAAAAATATGCTGTTGTGAAAATTGGAATACTATTCAGCGTATTTTTGCAATCCCAAAAAAAACAAGCCTTTCTACCTGTTTTTGATGGTATAGCCATTTAAACTTAGAGAGTTCCTTTTGGGCCAGCTGTTTTAACACTGGGGGAAGAAGATGCCACCGATGGTGTTAAGCCTTTTATGGTCATTGTTTCTTTGCCACTATAATGCAGGGTCAGGTCAGTTCAGCATTTGCAACTCACCAACGGACATGGGACATCAAATCTTTTAAGGAGTTTTGACTAGGTTAGATTGACAATGCACCTTTCTGTCCAATCAACCTTCTGTGCTAGTACCGAATGTCCTTAGCATCACTGCACCTGCCCTATCTGGTCCAGGAATTCATAAGCAGGATCCCGCCCAGTATTCCAGTGTGGCTACAATCAGTATTGCTCAAACATTTGATATCTTTCTTCCTGAATAACATTGTTATAATATAAACTCTTACCAACTGTGCAAATTCATTGAGTTGCAAGCTCTTTTTAACTGCAAATCAAAATGGCAGCCTCCAGCAAAACAAGATGGTAGCCCCCATGAAAATTTCAATAGATGGAAAACTCAGCGTGTCACAATGGAACCCTCCTCCAGAAAATCAATATGGCAGCCCTCATGAAAATTTCAATAGACGGTACACACAGCGTAACACAATGGAACCCTCCTCCAGAAAATCAATATGGCAGCCTCCATGAAATTTTCAATAGACGGAACACTCAGTGTGTCACAATGGAACCCTTTAGCAGACATGGATGATGATATCACAATGGGCCATTGCTGTTTTTCTCCCTGACGGCAGCCATTTTACTTCATTCTTTAGTCAGGTTTGGATAAGTGCATATCAACAGGTGAGGATAATTTTATATGACTCAGCATATCATGTCTGCTTGCTGGAAGATATGATTAATCAAAAAATATGCTGTTGTGAAAATTGGAATACTGTTCAGCGTATTTTTGCAATCCCAGAAAAAACAAGCCTTCCTACCTGTTTTTGATGGTATAGCCATTTAAACTTAGAGAGTTCCTTTTGGGCCAGCTGTTTTAACACTGGGGGAAGAAGATGCCACCGATGGTGTTAAGCCTTTTATGGTCATTGTTTCTTTGGCACTATAATGCAGGGTCAGGTCAGTTCAGCATTTGCAACTCACCAACGGACATGGGACATCAAATCTTTTAAGGAGTTTTGTCTAGGTTAGATTGACAATGCCCCTTTCTGTCCAATCAACCTTCTGTGCTGGTACTGAATGTCCTTAGCATCACTGCACCTGCCCTATCTGGTCCAGGAATTCATAAGCAGGATCCTGCCCAGTATTCCAGTGTGGCTACAATCAGTATTGCTCAAACATTTGATATCTTTCTTCCTGAATAACATTGTTATAATATAAACTCTTACCAACTGTGCAAATTCATTGAGTTGCAAGCTCTTTTTAACTGCAAATCAAAATGGCAGCCTCCAGCAAAACAAGATGGTAGCCCCCATGAAAATTTCAATAGATGGAAAACTCAGCGTGTCACAATGGAACCCTCCTCCAGAAAATCAATATGGTAGCCCCCATGAAAATTTCAATAGACGGAACACACAGCGTAACACAATGGAACCCTCCTCGAGAAAATCAATATGGCAGCCTCCAGGAAAATTTAAATAGACGGAACACTCAGTGTGTCACAATGGAACCCTTTAGCAGACATGGATGATGATATCACAATGGGCCATTGCTGTTTTTCTCCCTGACGGCAGCCATTTTACTTCATTCTTTAGTCAGGTTTGGATGTGTGCATATCAACAGGTGAGGATAATTTTATATGACTCAGCATATCATGTCTGCTTGCTGGAAGATATGATTAATCAAAAAATATGCTGTTGTGAAAATTGGAATACTGTTCAGCGTATTTTTGCAATCCCAGAATAAACAAGCCCTCCTACCTGTTTTTGATAATATAGCCATTTAAACTTCGAGAGTTCCCTTTGCGCCAGCTGTTTTAACACTGGGGGAAAGAAGATGCCACCGATGGTGTTAAGCCTTTTATGGTCATTGTTTCTTTGCCACTATAATGCAGGGTCAGGTCAGTTCAGCATTTGCAACTCACCAACGGACATGGGACATCAAATCTTTTAAGGAGTTTTGTCTAGGTTAGATTGACAATGCCCCTTTCTGTCCAATCAACCTTCTGTGCTGGTACTGAATGTCCTTAGCATCACTGCACCTGCCCTATCTGGTCCAGGAATTCATAAGCAGGATCCCGCCCAGTATTCCAGTGTGGCTACAATCAGTATTGCTCAAACATTTGATATCTCTCTTCCTGAATAACATTATTATAATATAAATTCTTACCAACTGTGCAAATTCATTGAGTTGCAAGCTCTTTTTAACTGCAAATTAAAATGGCAGCCTCCAGCAAAACAAGATGGTAGCCCCCATAAAAATTTCAATTGATGGAAAACTCAGCGTGTCACAATGGAACCCTCCGCCAGAAAATCAATATGGCAGCCCCCATGAAAATTTCAATAGACGGAACACACAGCGTAACACAATGGAACCCTCCTCGAGAAAATCAACATGGCAGCCTCCATGAAAATTTAAATAGACGGAACACTCAGTGTGTCACAATGGAACCCTTTAGCAGACATGGATGATGATATCACAATGGGCCATTGCTGTTTTTCTCCCTGACGGCAGCCATTTTACTTCATTCTTTAGTCAGGTTTGGATGTGTGCATATGAACAGGTGAGGATAATTTGATATGACTCAGCATATCATGTCTGCTTGCTGGAAGATATGATTAATCAAAAAATATGCTGTTGTGAAAATTGGAATACTGTTCAGCGTATTTTTGCAATCCCAGAAAAAACAAGCCTTCCTACCTGTTTTTGATGGTATAGCCACTTAAACTTCGAGAGTTCCCTTTGGACCAGCTGTTTTAACACTGGGGGAAGAAGATGCCACCGATGGTGTTAAGCCTTTTATGGTCATTGTTTCTTTGCCACTATAATGCAGGGTCAGGTCAGTTCAGCATTTGCAACTCACCAACGGACATGGGACCTCAAATCTTTTAAGGATTTTTGTCTAGGTTAGATTGACAATGCACCTTTCTGTCCAATCAACCTTCTGTGCTAGTACTGAATGTCCTTAGCATCACTGCACCTGCCCTATCTGGTCCAGGAATTCATAAGCAGGATCCCGCTCAGTATTCTAGTGTGGCTACAATCAGTATTGCTCAAACATTTGATATCTTTCTTCCTGAATAACATTGTTATAATATAAACTCTTACCAACTGTGCAAATTCATTGAGTTGCAAGCTCTTTTTAACTGCAAATCAAAATGGCAGCCTCCAGCAAAACAAGATGGTAGCCCCTATGAAAATTTCAATAGATGGAAAACTCAGCGTGTCACAATGGAACCCTCCTCCAGAAAATCAATATGGCAGCCCTCATGAAAATTTCAATAGACGGTACACACAGCGTAACACAATGGAACCCTCCTCCAGAAAATCAATATGGCAGCCTCCATGAAAATTTCAATAGACGGAACACTCAGTGTGTCACAATGGAACCCTTTAGCAGACATGGATGATGATATCACAATGGGCCATTGCTGTTTTTCTCCCTGACGGCAGCCATTTTACTTCATTCTTTAGTCAGGTTTGGATGTGTGCATATCAACAGGTGAGGATAATTTTATATGACTCAGCATATCATGTCTGCTTGCTGGAAGATATGATTAATCAAAAAATATGCTGTTGTGAAAATTGGAATACTGCTCAGCGTATTTTTGCAATCCCAGAAAAAACAAGCTTTCCTACCTGTTTTTGATGGTATAGCCACTTAAACTTCGAGAGTTCCCTTTGGGCCAGCTGTTTTAACACTGGGGGAAGAAGATGCCACCGATGGTGTTAAGCCTTTTATGGTCATTGTTTCTTTGCCACTATAATGCAGGGTCAGGTCAGTTCAGCATTTGCAACTCACCAACGGACATGGGACATCAAATCTTTTAAGGAGTTTTGTCTAGGTTAGATTGACAATGCACCTTTCTGTCCAATCAACCTTCTGTGCTAGTACTGAATGTCCTTAGCATCACTGCACCTGCCCTATCTGGTCCAGGAATTCATAAGCAGGATCCCGCCCAGTATTCCAGTGTGGCTACAATCAGTATTGCTCAAACGTTTGATATCTTTCTTCCTGAATAACATTGTTATAATATAAATTCTTACCAACTGTGCAAATTCATTGAGTTGCAAGCTCTTTTTAACTGCAAATCAAAATGGCAGCCTCCAGCAAAACAAGATGGTAGCCCCCATGAAAATTTCAATAGATGGAAAACTCAGCGTGTCACAATGGAACCCTCGCCAGAAAATCAATATGGCAGCCCCATGAAAATTTCAATAGACGGAACACACAGCGTAACACAATGGAACCCTCCTCGAGAAAATCAACATGGCAGCCTCCATGAAAATTTAAATAGACGGAACACTCAGTGTGTCACAATGGAACCCTTTAGCAGACATGGATGATGATATCACAATGGGCCATTGCTGTTTTTCTCCCTGACGGCAGCCATTTTACTTCATTCTTTAGTCAGATTGGATGTGTGCATATCAACAGGTGAGGATAATTTGATATGACTCAGCATATCATGTCTGCTTGCTGGAAGATATGATTAATCAAAAAATATGCTGTTGTGAAAATTGGAATACTGTTCAGCGTATTTTTGCAATCCCAGAAAAAACAAGCCTTCCTACCTGTTTTTGATGGTATAGCCACTTAAACTTCGAGAGTTCCCTTTGGACCAGCTGTTTTAACACTGGGGGAAGAAGATGCCACCGATGGTGTTAAGCCTTTTATGGTCATTGTTTCTTTGCCACTATAATGCAGGGTCAGGTCAGTTCAGCATTTGCAACTCACCAACGGACATGGGACCTCAAATCTTTTAAGGAGTTTTGTCTAGGTTAGATTGACAATGCACCTTTCTGTCCAATCAACCTTCTGTGCTAGTACCGAATGTCCTTAGCATCACTGCACCTGCCCTATCTGGTCCAGGAATTCATAAGCAGGATCCCGCCCAGTATTCCAGTGTGGCTACAATCAGTATTGCTCAAACATTTGATATCTCTCTTCCTGAATAACATTGTTATAATATAAATTCTTACCAACTGTGCAAATTCATTGAGTTGCAAGCTCTTTTTAACTGCAAATCAAAATGGCAGCCTCCAGCAAAACAAGATGGTAGCCCCCATGAAAATTTCAATAGATGGAAAACTCAGCGTGTCACAATGGAACCCTCCTCCAGAAAATCAATATGGCAGCCCTCCATGAAAATTTCAATAGACGGAACACTC